>NW_020954615.1:11184105-11368373 GCF_900497805.2 Vombatus ursinus | reverse complement strand
CTACTACTACTACTACTACTACTACTACTACTACTACTACTACTACTGCTACTGCTACTGCTACTACTCCACTGATACTATTACTATTACTTTGCTCCTCAGTTTCCTCATCAGGATAGGGAGTTGGACTAAATGGCCTCTAAAGTTACTTCCATCTCTAAAGCCACAATCCTACCATCTTGTAATGATGGTAAAACTTAAAGCACTTCACCTCCAACGAGGTGAAGACTCAGAATCAATACAGAAGCATGTTTGGAAAGGGAAGCACAACATAAAAAAACATGCTTGTTCTCATTTGGTTAATGTGCATTTCCTATCATTGTTTTAATCAAAAAAGTAATTAGTTCAAATTGCAAGGATTTATTTGTATTAATTCACATTCTGTTCAAATGTTTCCCTATTTTTTGATTCATTGAGAGGGCTATAAACATTATCATAATATAAAACAAACAGAAACATATTGTTATACATGAATCTATGATGTTTTCAGTGTGCATACTCCCTCACCAATACATATTGTAGCCCCCTCACAACTTCCACTAGAATAGAAACTCCCATGAACCTGCCATTTTTTCCTTTGTCTCTCCCAGAACCAATACAGTGACTGGATAAACTTAAGAAAGTACTTAGGAAATGCTGGAAATGTTGTTTGTTGTCTTAAAGAGATACTGCATCTTACAGATTCATCACCCTCCAGCGAACAGGGTAATGAGCCTCCCCACACTTATATAGGCAGCCCACAGACATGCCATTCATCACCTGCAGAGTTTGAAATCTTTCCAGCTTCAAGTTTGGTAGGCACTACCCAAGCCTGAGGTCAACTTGCAGAAGGAGAAGAGAGGAGAGGCAGAATAGGGAGAGCAGAGGGGAAAGGAAAGGGAAAGAAGGAAGAGGGGGAAGGCAGAAACATTCTAAGTACACTGGATATTTTTGTTGATGATTATAATCCTCGCATGGGGAAAAAATGTATGTGTATATGCATGTGTGTATAAATATGTGTATGTATATATGTGCAAATACTCTGACCCTCTCATTTTACAGAAGAGGAAATACTGGGGAAATTAAGGGAAGGCTGAAGATGTGTCTGTGTGACCATAGACAAGTCAATTCACTTCTGTGCACCTCAGTCTCCTCATTATAGAATAAAGGAGTTTGGATTACATGATATATAAAAGCAATCACACTACTTCTCAAAGAGATCAAAGTAAAAGGACAAGGACTTCTATGAACACAAATATTGATAGCAGATTTTTTTGTGGTGGCAAAGAATTGGAAATTGAGACAATGCCCATCAACTGGGGAATGGCTGAACAAGTTGTGGTGTATGATTGTGATGGAGTACTATTGTTGCATAAGAAATGATTAGGGGGTGGTTTCATTAAAAAAATAAAACAAACATGTAAAAACCTATATGAACTGATGTGAAGTAAAGTTAGAAGAACCAGGAGATCATTGTGCACAGTAATAGCAATGTTGTAATAATAATCAACTGTGAAAGATTTGCTTTATTGTATGTGATGTGACCATTATGGAAATAGGTTTCGCATGATTTAAAATGTATAATTGATATCATTTTACTTTCCTTCTCAATAGGTGGGGAAGGAGTAGGAGGAAGGGAGGGAATTTGGAATTCGATTTTAAAAGAAAAGAATATTAAAAATAAATAATTTTTAAAAGAAAAAATATCATCTCCAAGAATTCTTCCAGCTGGAAAGTCACAGTCCTACTTACCTCTGAGAATTAGGGAACATAACCAAAGCAGAGCTAATATCAGAAGGCACCCACATTGTCTAGGACTACCCTCAGCCCAAACTTTGAGCTTTTGACTGGGAACAGAGGGTAAGGAAGGGGCAAAGAGAGTGAAAACTTAAGGAAAAATGTTACACATCACAGATTTGCCTAGACTGTGACATTTTAGCTGCAAAATTCAGTGGAAATGTCAAAATTTTATAAAATGTATCTCCAAGGCATGAAAACTTACTTTATTTTAACAAGAGGGAGAAGAAGAATTTGACAGTGATAGTATGGTGCAGTAGGTAGGATACCGGGCATGAAGTCAGGAAGTTATGATTTAGAATATATAGCTTACTAACTGTGTGAACTTTGTAAAATCACTTAACCTCCCCTGCCTCAGTTTCCTCATCTGTAAAATGAGGATAACAATAGCACCTATTTCACAACATTGTTATGAGTATCAAATGAGAAAAATCATATTTATGGTCCTTTGTAAAACTTAAAGCACTATATAAATGCTCGCTAATATTATTATTATCTCTGAGCCTCAGTTTCCTCATCTGTAAACTAGTGCCTGGGAAAAATGAGCTCAGACTTATCACAAGTTTTACATAATATCTTTCCCACCAAGGTCACATCCAAATGATGTATAGCTGTTGTATGAGTCTGTCTCAATTGCTGCTGTCTGGGGTCCCTTACATCACTTCTGGATCATCAGGCCTCAATACTGGATCAACTGGTTAAAACCTCTGCCATGGCCTCTTGTCAAAGACATTCTTGTGGCTCACTCTCCTGACCTTTCAAAGTTCAGAAGATCATAGCTATCTCTGCTTCATGAGAAAAACACAAGGGCCACAGGTCAGGCTTTGATGGAGATAGCCTGAGGTTTTCCCCCTTACATCATTATCTCTGGTCTCTCACCAGAATGATGCCAAGCAGGAATGACTCTACCCAAAAGGGGATCGCTCTGGCCACCAAGTGACTTTGGAATATATCCTGTTCAATCTCTGCAGCCAATCAAAGAGACCCCCTATATCACATGGTCAGCAGGCCAGAACCAATTGGAGAATATGTGTGCATTCTCCAAATCTTTCCAAGGAGATTTCATTTTATGCAATTATATCTTTTTCAGAAACAGGATTCCCAGTTTCTTCAAGGTGGTGTATTGCATCAATCAAATGTGCTGATGATTACTCACAAATGCCCCCCTCATTACAAAAAAAGGTTAGAAAACTATAAGAAACCTATAAAGACAAGAGGTATAATATCACATGCATCTTCCTCCTTCTCTCCCAATATTTACAGACCGATTAAGGTCTGCATGCCTTTTGTCTGGAGATTAGCCTCGTGAAGTCCAGGACCCATCACCAGGCTAAGATCATATACCATGTAGCCCTCCTTCTTCTCCTCCTCCTAAGGGGCTCACCACATTGGTATGGCTTTGGCACAGGCACCTGTAGGCTTTTACTCTACTGCAGCTCAGCATTTCTGAGCTCAAGCTCAGTCTTAGTTTCTCAAATATCAGAGATTCCCATTATGTGCCCGCACAACAAGTGAGAAAGTTGCAGTCAACAAGAGTGGAAGTCATACTGAGATCAATAAAATCACGGATCCACAAATTTGTATTATTAAAGTATTTACTTCTCAAACACCATCAGCAGACCTTGCTCTTTTCTATTCAGTGAGTATCTGTGAAGATTACTACGTTTCAAATTAGGGCTCATCCTATGATGGGCCATCTTTTCTTAGAGAAGTTTAATTAGAAAAGCAATTTATTGTGATAATGTAGAAGTGGTTATTATTTCAATTATTCCAATTCATTAGGAGAAAAAATAACAGATTACTTTTAATAAGTATTTCAGACATGACTTTGTTTCCTCCTACAAACTCATTTATAACTATTTATTGTATCCAAATTGAATTAGCATTCTCTGGCACTCTCAGAAGTGACCTTTCCTTGCAAATTGATAAATGCAATATGATTTCTTAATAGCTAAGTTTGGTATTCTGGGTGGAGGAATTTTTAACACTGTCAAAAATTTCATACTTTTCATTTATCTTCCAAATGGAAAAACTCAAGTACTTGCCCACTGTTGTGGTGGTACATAGTGGTAATTGCATTAGTGAGGCTAAGGCTGGTGGCTCACTTGAGCTCAGGAGTTCTGAGCTGCACTAGAGTAAAAGCCAATCAGGTGTCTGCATCAAGTCCAGCACCCATATAACAAACCCCTCAAGAGGAGGGAGAGGGGCAGGGAGAGGGTTTCCAGGCTCCCTACACAAAGATGAACCAGCTCAGGTTAGGGAAACAGAGAAGGTCAAAGCTTCTGTGCCAATCAGCTGTGAGTGGCCACAGAAATTCTAGGTCTATGGAGACCCTAATATCAAACCAAACAAGCCAAGAATCAAATATGGTCAGTTATATTCCAAACACCACAAATGTGCTACGATGGAAGTACTTCAAGTTTTGTTTTTTGATTCAAAAACTAAATGAAACTTCACAATGATCTCCAAGAAGGTGTACTGAGTTCCATATCAGTGGAGATCTTTTTTCCCCACCTTGATTTTCTCACCTGTTACAAGGTAGAAGAGAATCCAAGTTTCCTTCTCCCCCTCTCTCCTAGATCTCAGATAGAGAGGGAGAATGCCCAGTTTTGTTTTGCCCAGGAGCCCATCCATCCTCATCATTTTCCTGGGCAAATGTTCAAGTGTCATTGAGAACTGTATTAGGAGAGAAACAGTTTTTACACCCCCAGAAAGAGATGCTGGACCAATATTGAACCAATTTTATTGTGTGTTCTCTCCGAGCTGTTGTTGAGTCATTTCAGTCACGTCTCACTCTTCATGACCCCTTTTGGGTGTTTTATCGGCAAAGATACTGGAGTAATTTGCCATTCCCTTCTCCAGTTCATTTTACAGATGAGGAATTGAGACAAATGGGGTTAAGTGACTTGCCCAGAGTCACATACCTGGTAAACGTCTGAGGCTGGATTTGAACTCAAGAAGATGATTCTTCCTGATTTCAAGCTCAGGGCTCTATCCTCCAGGTCGCCTAGCTACCCTCAGAGCTACTTGATTTAAATAGAACTGAATAGTAATTCCTTCAATCAACCAATCAACAAGCGTATATCAAGTCATTACCATGGGCCAGACACAGTGCCTAGTGTTGGGCAAAGATAGACAAAAATGATTTCCGCCTTCAAGTACCTCACCTTGTAATGGAGGAGAGAACATGTATATGCAGCATCTTGTTACTATAATTTACTTGTTTTAAGTCTAGTAAAAATATGGTGGCTTCTCCGGCCCATGAGCTTCCTTCCATTGCTGCTTTAGGGAGTTTATAGTCAATGAAAATTAAAAGTACAATCACAATTGCTCTGAGATGCTAGAGAGCAAAAGTTTGAAATGCTTTACCAAAGAAGTGTTTGGCTTTTTCTTCATTCCCATTTCTCTCTTTCTAATTCCCTGACTTCTTTATCGTTATGAGAAAAAAAAATAAGGTGACTAGAAAGATTCTGATAAACCTTCCACAGCAAGCTGTTACCCACTCCACCTTTATTGTAGGGCCATGCCTGTGCTGATCCTCTCCTATGTATCTGTCTCTCGCCTCTTTGCACATAGTTATTTCAGATTGTCTCCATCATTCGACTGTGAGCTATGTCTAGGTTAGATGCTGTCCTTTGCCTTTCTTTGCCACCCCAGTCCTTAGCACTGTGCCTGATGTACTGGTGCTTAATAAATCTTTATTGTATTGTATATGACTGATTGAAGGCAGCAGCTACAGTGTGTGAATAGACAGGCACCAGGAAGGGAGGTTGAGGAAAGATCAAACCTTTGCTCAGAGCTTCCTTCAGTCTTTGAGGTGTGGGAGTAACTTGAGGAGGTTGGTACAACTGGCAGAGTCAGAGAAGTCTGCTCAAGATGTTGGTAGGGCTGATAACCTTCCTTGATTTCTCCTTCCTCTGCCACAGCTCCATCCCGCTTGCTCTTTCTCTTTTCATAGGTTGTCTCTTTGCTATTGATTCTTAGTAGGTTACTTCCTGAAGTTCTCACTCCTTCCTCTTTACTGGTACCCCCCATAAAACTGTCCCCTGGTTCAAAATTGGCTCCTATGTTGATAGAATTTTCTCTGTCTTAACCAAGTCCTTCCCTTAATCAGAACAGACTTTCTGTTGTACCTAATTGAAATGTTTGATTGATTTCAGGAGATTTTAAGGCCTTGTTCACACCTACCTCTAATTGATTGATTCAATCAGAAAGCATTCTTAACTGATAAAGGAAATGACTTTTAAGCAGGATGATGGAATCAATGGATGTTCACTGTCTTTACAGAGATAAATAGGTAGATACAACATGCACATGATGCAAAAACAGTTTGGGAGGCAGGATTCTGGAGAAAGAGGGAGAGTGGAGCAGTGCTCACAGGATTGTACTGCTTTGAATGGAGTTGTAGAGGTGTGTTAGGAGAAGAGACAATTTCTATGTAGTAGATGAAAGGGTTAAATTTGAAATCAGAGAAGCTGTTTTCAAAACCCAGCAAGGTCATTTACTTAAACACTTGTGACATTGAGTAAGTCATTTAATCTTTCAGGGGCCCAATTCCCTCATCTGTGAAATTGGGGGTCAGGATATATGATGTCTGAGGTTACTTCCAGCTCCAAATCTATGATACACTGTCAGTATCTATTTTAGCATATCCTATGGGGTGCCTCCCCCAACTTACCACTTGCAAGTTTTCTGGTTAGATAAACTGAACTATGTGGTTTATAAAATGTTATGTTCATTCTACCACATAATATAGTAACTGAATCATTATTAGATCCATATTACAGAAAGGATAACTAACTCTTGGATACCTTAAGTGATTTATCCACGGCCTATAATTAGCCAGTACTAGATGTGGGATTTCAGCTCAGGTGTCTCTGGATTGCAAGTCAAGAATGGCATTACCCCCATTGCAACTTGTACTTCTTAAGGGTGCATTCTTCTAAACTTTGGATCTTAGACACCCAAAAATCTGGTACCAGGACTAATCACTCACCGAAAACTGTTCTCTCCCAAGTTACCCATGAACTTCTAACTGCTGACGCTAATGGTCTTTTCTCAATTCTCATTCTTTGCAACCTGTCTTAGTATTTTAAACTATTAACCACCCTATTGTCCTGGATGCAGTACCCCTGTCTGAGTTTTCTTCTTAGCCACCTTCTTATCTAGGTCATCACCCAGGCCGTTCTCACTATCTGTCTCGTACCCCAAGGTCCTTCTCTCACTGTATTATTTAGTTTGGCATCCTCATCAGCTGAATATAAATTCAATTATCATCTCTATGCTGATAACTACCAGATCTTGATTTCTAGATCTTGTCTTTACTTCTGAGTTCAGGTAAATAATGGCTATTAGCTATTTGCTAGTATGTGCATCTTGTTTGCCCTGATTGAATGTTGGCTCCTTGAGGTTCCGGACTGTATAATGGAATCTCAGATGATACTGACAGCAAACAAAACAAGATAAGGCTTAATAGATAGAGCTAGCCAAAGGGGGAATGGGCTGCATCAGAAGGCAATGGGTTTCCCATTGCCAAAAGACTTCAAACCAAGACAGAAGGATCACTTATCTGATGTATTGTGAAGAGGATTCGTGTTTTTGACACGACCTCCTTGGAGCTCATGGACAACCACGAAAGTCCATTGTAACTTTAGAGATCTTTTACTTTATTATTTTTGGTAAGTAGAGAAAATGAAATCAAATAGAAGAATCATTTTCTCCCATTATGGTTTCATTCCATGTTCTTCGGAAATGCAGGAGCATCTTAATCATTTCCTTTTGCTTGTCTAAATTCATGTTGACTAATTAATGTCATACAGAAGGACTTCACACAGTCCCATCCACAAATGAGAGCTCACAGTGTGAGCTGAGGTAGGTCATGCATTCATTTGTCAAATCACAAACAGATAATGTCAGAGCTATAAGAGAAATCATAGCATAGAATGTGGAATGTTCAAGTTGGGAGACAGTGCTTAGAACTCAACAATAGAATGTTAGAGCTCTTAGAACATGGGATGCTTGCATCCGATGTGACTTTAGAACTTGAGATGTTAGAATTGGGAGAGACATCCAGACTTTACTTGAAGCCCTTCCATGACAGGGACCTCACAACCTCCTGGGGAAGGCCACTCCCTTAGGCACAGGTAAAATTCTTAGGAAACCCACCTAACACAATATATAGATCTAACTTTTGTCTTTTTGCACTTTACAATATTAAGCATAATTCTCATCTCTGAGTGGAAATAGAACACATGTAATCTTGCTGTGACAATACAAAACAGACTTTCAAAAATAGAAGGTACCTCCATCAACCCAAGTCCTTCTTTTCCAGGCATTCTAAGTTCCAACTTGTCCTCTAACATAGATCATAAGGTCACAGATAGAGTTTGGGAGGGAACTCAGATGTCTTCTAGTTTAACTAATTTTATAGATGAGAAAAAATAAGCTTAGAGAAGTTAAGTGACTTACCCAAAGTCACACAGACAGATAGTAAATGACAGAGGCAAGATTCTAAACCAGGTCATCTGACTCCAAATTCCATTAGATTTCACTCAAAGCACTTAACCCTTCTTATTTTCTTCCTCAGAAAATTGTCTAAATTCTCCATCAATTTCTCTCCCAAAATGTGACATCTTCATTATTCTACATGAGATCCTGCAAAGGACAGTGGGATAATCAAATGTCCTTTTCAGGCCTTGCTACCTTAAAGCAGTTATAACAACTTATTTCTGAGAGGGCCTATGACCTCACTGTTAAAATGTTAGCAAAAGGAAATTACTTCAGAGCGCCCTATTTTTATCTCTCTTCGACTTTCCCTCTGTGTGTGTATGTATGTGTATGCATACATACACATATCTGTATATGCATGTATACATGCATACACATATACACAATGCATGTTCATGCATATATACATAGATTGCATATGTCCCCTCTGTGTATGCATGTATACACATGTATATGTGTGCATGTGCACATGTACATACACATGCAAAAACATATATATGATATGTATCTGCATATATACATATACGAAATATATGTATATAAACACATGTTATATAATATACATACACATTATATGACATGTTATATGTCATTCCCAACCCTATGTGTATATATAGGTTGTTCTCACCTAACTAATGGGTTATATTTAAAAAATTAATTTGTAAAATAACTGACCAGAACTCAGATCTTGTAACCCTCCCTAGTCATCCCTCCCTTATGTATATTTTCTCTACCATTACAATGCTTAATATACTCTATTATACTTATCCTCATATAATTTAAAATTCTCCTTAAAGACAGGAGCCACCTTTGTTTTGTATTTGTATAGAGATTACACAATGCCTGGCAGATACTAAGTGGTCATAAATGCTTTTTTTTCCCACTCACTCATTCACTCAGGATAAAATAAAATCCTATCAGGCCCTCTATAATTTATCACTAATGTAACTTTCTCAGGTTCTTTCCCATCACAAAATCTTAGAATCTTCTATTTCGATAGAATCTCAGTGGTCATCTAATCCTACAAGAACCTACAAAACAAACCCTTCTACAACATAATTCTGAAGAGTTATTCCTTCTTTGTTTATAGAATGCTCTAGGAGGAAGGGAGGAAGAAGCCCTTATCTCCCAAAGTCCCTCAGTTGGCTTCAGAATAATTATGACGCCTAGGAATCTTCTTTATATCAAGTCAAAGTTTGCCTCTTTGCATCTTCTATCCTTTTGTCTTAGTTTGACTCTCTATGGCTAATCAAAAAAGTCAAATCCTTCTTCTACAGAACTTCTGGTTGAATACTTGAGAATTATCATGGCTTCTCTGCCAACCAATCTTCTTATCTCTAGGCTAAATATTGCCAGTTCTTTCACCCTGTTCTCATGAGATGGGACCTCAAGAACTATCTATATCTGAATTATCTTTATCTATCTATCTACATATATGTACATATTTATACACCTATACATACATATACATATATGCATGTATGTGTGTATATATGTACACTGACACACACATCCTAGTTCTTGTATGTTCTGCAATGACAAGAGTAACAATTTTGCTCCTTCCTTCACTTGACTCTGGTCAAATTTGTGTTCTGATTTCCTCCTGCCCTCTCTTCTCTCTGCTTATTTTGCCCAATCACCATAATGGAACCCCCCCATCCTCTCCAGTTACTGAGAAACTTTTATTTTCCTTCAAGGCCTTACTAAGGGATCATTTCCTCAATGAACCAAGCCTTCCTTGGTATTCTACCAACCCCCACCCGAACTATAAGGCATCTCTCTTATTTCCATTCTTCTGCTGCACATGATCTGTACCTCTCCTTGGCCTTGCAAACAAGACCTTCAATCAGAGTTATTTTTGCTCATGTCAGAACTTCCTCACAGATATTGAAGGAACTTCAGAGCAGAATCTATGAGCTTTTTCATCTTTGTATTTCCAAGATCTTAGCATTCTTCTTAATATGTAGTAGGTGTTTAATAGATACAAATTAAATTGAATTTAAATGGCTTGCAGTATTGTGCCATGAACAGAGGCCTGGGTCTGGAATCAAAGATCCTGGTCCTAGGGGTATCACTAGCAATTTAGGCACCTAGTGCAACTTTCTCAAAAAGTAACCAGTGTGGAAAAATTACCTTAAATCAACTTCTTGAAGACAAATTCAGTTGATTGGGTGAGGAGAGAAACTGAAACAGAAGATATCATGTGGGTAGGTGAGGAGAAAAACCCCAGGACATCAGTACTGGGGCATCAGGAAGCTTCAGGATCCTATTGCTGGGGAGGTTGTCAAAGGGATGGTGCTGACTGGATAGGAACTTTATAACTGTGCTAGAAAGAGAATCCTCTTATGGATTCCAATTTTAATCTGTTATTTTTTATCCCTAGGTATTTAGTTCAGTTGTTTTTTAAACGGATAGCATAAAAAACAGTACCAGAGATTTTTAAGTCTCAGTGCCTGAGTAAGTGGACCCCCACTTAATTTTCCCTAGTTAGAGCTAGGCTAGAATCTGAAACAAACTTAAAATAATTGTCGACGCTCATTACCTTTACTTCCTGTTCTCAACCCTTTGCAATCTGACTTCCGGCTTCTCAAGTCATCTAAAGCTATTTCGTTCAAAGTTACCAATGACTTCTCTTTTTAACTATTTTTTTAACTTCTAAAATATTTTTAAGTTATGGAATAAAACAAGCATTGTAATAACATTGCACAGTAAAATAGATGATTGTACATGAAACTGCAAATCTACTATGCATGGCTTATTATTCCTTTCAAACAAACAACAAAATCATGTAAATTTCTTTTTTTTCTCTCTTTTCCTTCTCTCCCCTCTACCTCACCCTAGAGATGACTACAATTAGACACAAACACATGTAATACTATTCCACACAGACTTCTACTTGTCAGTCCTTTCTGTGGATGCAGACGGTGTCTTTATTTATATGTCCTTTATAGTTAAGGGTTTCTTAATTGACAAATTAAATGCTCGCTCTTCTCAGTCCTTATCCTTCTTGACATCTACTGAGGTATATTTTGCTACTGTTGACCATTCTTTGCTCCTAGGTAGCCTTCTCCTCATTATGTCTTCATGACTCAGCTCTTGCTCATTCCTTAGACTACTTTGCAGGATTGTCTTCCATGTCACAACTAATAGCTATGCCTCTACTCCATGGTTTTAACTTTACCTCTCTTTTCTTTTCTACTCTTGGTCACCTCATGAGCTCCCATTGGTTTAATTATCCTTTATTTAGCAGATTTGCAGATCTAAATATCTAGACTTTCTGAAGCTTAACAATCTTCTTAATATTAAGCCTATGTTTGCCTCTTTGTATCTTCCATTCTTTTGTCTTAGTTTGACCCCTTATAGCCAATAAAAAAGTCAAATCCTTCTTCCATATCACTTCTATTTGAGTACTTGACAATTATCATGCTTCTTCATGCCAACCAATTCCTCTTATCTCTAGGCTAAATATTGTTAGTTCTTTCACCTTGTCTTCATGAGATAGGACCTCAAGGACTTTCTATATCTGGATTTTCCTCCTGCATGCACATACTGGTTCTTATATGTTCTTCAGTGACAAGAGTAGCAATTTTCTTTTTTCTTTTTTTTTTTTTGCAAGGCAATTGGGGTTAAGTGACTTGCCCAGGGTCACACAGCTAGTGAGTATCATGTGTCTGAAACTGGATTTGAACTCAGGTCCTCCTGACTCCAGGGTTGTTGCTCTATCCACTGTGCCATCTAGCTGCCCCTGAGAGTAAGAATTTTCCATTGATCATTCTCTTTATTCACTTGGCTATGGCCAAATTTGTGCTCTGATTTCCTCCTGCTCTCTCTTGTCTCTGCTCATTGCCTAATCACCATATATAGAAGTAGTACCTCTAGTGTGAGGGCTGCCAAGCCTTTTTCATGGCTGCTTTCCACCTTTTGTGTCTATTTGATTCACTCAATCCTCACCTGTGTCTCCAAGGAGCTGTAGCACCTGAAGTGGCCACACCCCACTAAACTGTTTCGGCTAATAGGTTAAATAAACCAAGTTGAGGGTAACTGAGGTGTGTCAAACCCATCATTGAATTGGGGAATGTTTACCCAAAGGCTTCCCCCAGTGGAATGGGTAGAAAAGAACAATTTGTTTCAACAGCCTTGAAGGTGACTGAAGGAGGCACTGTGGAGTGTTCCGAGCTTGGTCAGACATTGAAGCCCCTAAGGTCATTCATTGCATCCCGAGCCATTTCCAGTCATCTTGACTTGGACTCCAATGACTGGAAGAAAGAGTAAGGCTGGTTACTTTGTGCAACTCTGCATCACATCCTTTCAGTTTATGTGTGAGGGAGAAGACATCATTCATACTATTTTATCATTTTTACTTACCTCAAAGTCCTGTGGCAACAGGTAAGTGATGAAGCAGTAGCTACAGATACACTTGGAGAAATATTCACAAGAATGCACACAAGTGGCTCAGGCCACAGGGTTGTCCTCTCCCTGCCCTGAACTAACAGTGAGATTCAGTAACCCC
Organism: Vombatus ursinus; assembly: GCF_900497805.2. Taxonomy (NCBI): domain Eukaryota; kingdom Metazoa; phylum Chordata; class Mammalia; order Diprotodontia; family Vombatidae; genus Vombatus; species Vombatus ursinus. The sequence continues at coordinate 11,355,580 of NW_020954615.1, read as the reverse complement.
CTCGGTGTCTGAGCAGTCACACTGCTCACCTCCTGGCATGAGAAAGGGGCTGGAAAAGGTGTCTTAAAATTGTGTGCTTCACCCAACCCTGGCCTGCTTACTGCAAATGGGGATCTCACCCTATGGTCAAAATGCACTAAATAATTGACAAAAAAATGTTTGCACCACTCCAAATATTCATATGGACTATTCATGCTTGACCTATGGTAAAGCCTTCCAAACTTATTTTGGTCTGATTAGCCACAGTCAGACACATTGTATCTTGACCCCAACATAGTGATGTCATTTTGGTCCTCTTTAAGAATGAAGGTCAATAACCAACCAATCAACCAGCCAGCTCTTTAGCTGTGTAACACTGGGCAAGTCACTTAACCTCTGTCACTCTTAGTTTCCTCAACTGTGAAATGGGTATATTTAGTACCTAGTCCCAAGATTGTTATGAATATCAAATGAAATAATAATTATAAAATATTTAGCACAGTTCCTGGTACATAATAGGTGCTTAATAAATGCATTATTTCCTTCCTTCATGATTAATTTTATGGCATCCAAACTTTTCTTACACATTGCATCCTTTGCCTAGCCAGCAAAGTGATTTTTCTCAAGTTTATAGCTGACCATGCTTCACAGTCCCCACCAAGTAAACTCCATTGGTTCTTTATTACCTATGGATCAAATATAAACTCCTTTATTTTAACCTGGTCACAATCTAACTTTCCAGTATTTTTCTATTGATGCTGCTATACTCATCCTGGGGTTCAGATAAATTGTCCTTGTTGTTCCTTGCACCCAACAATTTATCTTCCTTCTTGCTGCCTTTGCACTGACAGTACCCCATTCTTGGAATGTACTCTCTCCTTACTACTTCTTATGATTCTTTAATTTCCTTTAAAATTTCACTTAAGCATCACATTTCAAATGACATCTTCTCTCTCAGTCCCCCTACGTGCTTGTTTCCCACCAGAATTCAATATATGACTGATACGTGTTCATTACATCTCTCCCATTAGAATACAAACTTTTAGGAGTAGGCATATTTACTGTTATCTTTTTTTTTAACCTCAATGGCCTACCAGAGTACATAGCACATAATAGGTGATTAATACATGTTTGTTGATTGAGTAAATGTTTCAGATTCCATCTTTGCCATAATCTACCTGGATGCCTTCAAATAAGTCACTTAATTGCTCATCTTTAAAATAAGGTCCTTGACTAGATTTCTTTGAAGACTCCTTCCTGTTCTCAGTGGATATTATCCATGTGAAAGTTTTAACAAGTTGTTCTTCAGTGTTCCCAGGAACAAAAGAGTCAAGCAGAAAATCTTATCATAAAATTAGCTTTTGAGAATATGTGTATACTCACACTCTATAACAATTTAATGGACAGAAAATACATATTGCAGGAAAGTATTTCTAAATGATGAACTATAAATAACTATAATTTAAAGTGCTCAAAAAAGAGAAAAATCCATTACAGCACAGCCCTACTGAGTTTCTTCTCAGTGTGAGATCTCTGCTCATTCAGTCACCTGAAGGATTGAGAAGTTTCAATCTCACAGGTTCAAAAATAACCAATTCCAAGCTCAATCTACCAAACACCTCAAAGATATGCACAACTTTATTCTTTGAGGAAGGAATTTCTTATCTAGCTAAGACTTACAATGGGGCATTATAGACAGAAAGGGATGGTAAATGTTCCTGGGCTGTCTCAGTGAAAACTAAGACCTCAAAATTGTGATACAGTTCATTGGAGAAGAGGAGAGGATTAATTTGGTAGACTAGATGGATGTGTTTTGGGGGTTCTGAAAGATTCTAAAGGCTTAAAATTATCTTTCCTTCAGTCTTGCTTATCAGTTCCTATTTCCCCTTTATTTGAGGTAGCTGGTTGTGCAGTAGACACAGTGCTGGGCTTGGAATCAGGAAGCCCTGAATTTGAATTCAGCCTCAGACACTTACAAGCTGAGTGACTCTGTACAATTCACTTAACCTCTGTTTGCCTCAGTTTCCTCCATGGTAAAATGGGGATAATAATTTAGCACCTACCTTGCAGGATTGTGAGGATAACATGAGATAATAATCATAAAGTTGTTAACACAGTGTTTGTAACACATAGTGGTTGTTTAAAAATGCTTATTTCATTCCCATTTTCTTTCTCTTACCTTTTATGTGATTTGGAGACACATTCACTAAGTGACTACTTCAGGAAAAGCCTTATCAAAGCAAGATCTAAGTCAAATACTAGCAAACTAATAATGTTTCCGTATATATATAATCTTTAACAGGGTAATTTATTCAATTAAAGAAATACGCGGTTCATGGACCCACAAAGAGTCTGTCAATACATATCTGTGATTAAATATCTGTGATTAGATATCTGTGATTAAAAAAGATAAGTATTTCAATAAAATTGGTTTCTTTTTTAATCCCTTATATTTTATTTTATGCATTTAAAACAGTATTCTAAGAATAGATACCTACGCTTCCTCATATAAATAAAGGAGAGTCTGATATGAAAGAAAATGGCAAGGAACCACTTTCACAGAGTAGACCTATATTTCACCAAGGCATTTTATTCCCTGTCACTTCATGGTATCCTGTCTATAGGAATTAGGAAAAAAGTCTGTATGCAGGTTTTCATTGGTATAGGAACTTCTCAGATGAGTAAACTGCTGCCAATGTAGGTTGGCACTTCGTCTGCAACTTTAAACCTCAGAGAGTTGCATAGAACACTGAAAGTTGAGGTGACTTACTAAAGATCTCACAGTCAATATATATCAGAAGAGGGTGTTGGACCTAGGTTTTCCTGACTTTAAGGTCAACATTTCATCCAGTAGGCAGTATTGTTTTGTTTTAGTTTTTTTTCTTTTGTGTGTGTGTGTGTGTTAGTGTATGCAATGGAATAATATAGACTGCTTAATAATATAATTAGTTGGATCCAGGATTTGTTAAATAGCTGAATTCAAAGAGTAATCTTAAGTTATTCGAAGACAATATGGAAGTCTCTAATATAAGTTTGCAGGGTTCTGTCCTTGGTCCTGTATTATTTAACATCTGTGTTAGTGACTTCAATGAAACCCTAGATAACATAATTCTCAAATCTGCATGTGAAACACTGTTTGGGATTGATAACTAACATGTTAGACTATTGAGTGAAGATCGAAAAAATATCTCATTGGGTATCTCACTGTACCAAATAGAAGATGTAACTTAATAAGGAACATTAATTCCATTAGGGCAGCTAGGTAGCACAGGGCCTGGAGACAAGGAGACTCATCTCTTTGATTTCTAATCTGGTCTCAAACACTTACTAGCCATATGACCCTGGGCAAGTCAGTTAACCCTGCTTGCCTCAGTTTTCTCCTTGTAAAATGAGAAAGAAATGAAAAACTACTCCAGTATCTCTTCCAAGAAAATCCTAAATGGGATCACAGAGTCAGGTGTGACTGAAAATGACTCGACAACAACAACAACAACAATTAATCTCATTAACAAAAGTATATCCAATCTATCAGCAAGAATTTACCGTTCACTTATCATGTGCCAGCAACTATACTAAGTGCTAGGGAAACAAGAAGAGACAAAAGCAGGCCTTTTCCCCATGAAGCTTATAGTTTAATTCTAATATTAATAATTACACTTTGGTACCTCAGTAATGCTTCTCAAACCTTCCTAGACTATAGTTTTCCAGCTGTATTTTGCTTTGTTTTGTTTTGTTTTGTTTTAATTTTTGCTCTATACCTGTGATTTCTTCATTGTAGGGAGCTTGAGTAGAAATTTCTTCCACTGATGCAGATCATTAAATCTTTTGTAATTTAGACTTTTAATGAGATGTCATGCATCTGCATGAATCCTCCAGATAGCACCTTCCAGAAACAGTGCATACTATCATCTTCCTTTTTTACAGTCTCCAGGGCACATGTACTCTACTTGGGCTGTCCATTGTTCATGCTTGACTCTCATTACATGATAGAATTGCCTCTTTTTTTTTGTTCATATGTTGCTTCCAAAAGACCTTTTACACTATTTCTTGTCTGCAGTGACAACAGCCATGGGCTGATTATGGCAACATGTGTGTTCCCATTTCTTTTTGTATTTTTTTTGTAAACTTGTAGTTCTGCAAAACAAAATTTGGAGAAAAAAATGATGTTAAAAAGGACATTCAACAATACCTTATGTCAGACTCACCTCTTTTCTTTTTGAAATAATAAATATGGAGGCATATTGGACAATTCTATTCAATAAACATTTATTGGGTAGCTATTAGGTGCTTACTATATGCCAGGCCTGTGGCTATGTTTTGAGGATGTTAAAACAAACAAAATCTTTTCAAGGTGTTTGTGTTCTCATAGATGAAACATCATTTTATACAAAAGCAGATATAAAATCCATGTAAAGTAAATGAAAAGTAATCTTAGAGAGAAAGGCATTAGTGTAGTGGGGGATGTAGGGAAAGCTCTCCTGCAGAAAATGTCTGAGCTGTAAATTGAAGAAGGACAGAGGAACCAAAAGGTGGAGGAGAGGTTAGGAGGGTTATTATCACAGGTATAGAGGCCAGCTGTACTAAGGCAGTAATAGCATATGAAATGTTGTGTATGAACCACAGAAAGTAGGGCAGTTTGTGTGTACTGCAGTGTGTAGGAAAATGTGTGTGTGTATGTGTGTGTGTGTGTGTGTGTGTGTGTGTGCAGCATATGAGAGAGAAAGAGAGAGAGAGAGAGAGAAAGAAACAGAGAGAGATACTTAGTGTATATCAGGCACTGTGATAAAATCTAGGGATAAAAATATTAGCAGGCAAAATAGTCCCTGGAAATCCAGTAAGTTGTGTGGAGGCCTGGGCCTTGACAAATGACCCAGGAGGAGAGTTCAACCTACCAGTGGGCAGGAGGTAGAGGTGACATGGAGAAGTCCAGAATGTGTAATAAAAACTGAAAAGTTGAGATTAGTTTGAAAACTTTTAATTTCTAATAGAAAAGGTTTTATTTGGTCCTAGAAGCAGTAGAGAGTCACTGGACTTTCTTGATCAGAGAAGTATATTGTCCAACTTATGGAATAATATAAATTTATCAGTTGTGTAGATGATGAATTAAAGAGGAGAGAAATGGGGGAGAGACCAATTAGAAGGCTACTATCTAAGTTTTGGAGTCAGAAGCATTTAGGGTTAGAGTCAAAGGCAGGAATTTAGGGTTAGGGTTAGAGGCACATTAGATTGTTCTAGTTAAGAGGTGACAATGGTGTAAACCAAGATTGTATCTATACTGTTGGTGCATAGACACCACATAGAGCAGATAGAGTGCCAGACCTGGAGTTAAGAAGACTCATCTTCCTAAGTTCAAACATAGCCTCAGATGATTACTATCTGTGTGAACCTGGGTAAATCATTTAATGCTGTTTGCCTCAGTTCCTCATTTGTAAATGAGTTGGAGAAGGAAATGGTATACCACTACGGTATCTTTGCCAAGAAAACCCCAAATGGGGTCACCGAGGGTGACATAATTGACATGACTGAACAACAACAGCAAACCTGATTGGAGGGAAGGGATAGTCATAGAAATGTGGGAGAATCAGAATACAATGCTACACACATAGTAAAATTAGCAAAGATGGTTTAGGTTATACTTGAGAAGACAAGGTGATGTGGGTGATGATTGAAGGAAGTGAATTAAGAATTCCTTTAATGATTAAGTAGAGGCAGTAGACATAATTTTGTGGTTGTATCCTTGGCAGGCACTCAGTTATGAAATGTCTAAAGAACTCTCTTTGGCCTATAATGGTCAACATTTTAAATAACAACTTGGATGAAGGAATAGATACCAATGTTACCCAATATTCCCCCATGCCATTGAACTGGGGATAATTAGCTAGCACACTGGAAAGCTGAGTCAGAAGCAAGGAAGGTCTTGAGAAGTAGACCAAGTGGCCAAATCCAAAAATAAATATGTAAATAAATAAAAGATTTAAAAGTTCTTTAATGGAGTTGTTAAGTCTAACTCTTGGGTTTGATGAATCGACTTCACAAGTAAAAGATGAATGATACAGCTGTTCTTCTGAAACAACAACAACAAAAACAACAACAAAAAGTGATCTGGAGGTTGGAATAAAAGTCTGCCCTGTGTGGCCCACAAAGTGGAATTAGTAACAATTGGTGGAGTTTATGAAGAGATAGATATTATTTCTGTATAAGAGAAATTTTTGGAACAATTGGAACTGTCTAGTAATGGAATGGACTTTATTGGAGTTATTGGATTTTGCTTCACTAGATGTCTTTAAATGGAGTCTGGTGATCACTGAAAGGACTAGATAGGGCCTTAACTCCTAGATGAAGCTGTGTGTGTGTGTGTGTGTGTGTGTGTGTGTGTGTGTGTGTGTGTGTGTGTGTTTCTTTTGCCCTTTAGATCAAATGGCCCATCATCTGCAGGCAAGCCTAGGGAATTAAATATATTTAAGGAGAACAAAGGAGGAACATGGTATTGAATTGTGGCTTAGATAATCACATTTTCCTTCAATTGGAGGGACTTGTCAATGTTGATGTACTTTGATAGGTGTGATGCCCATGGTTATTACCATATTCCAATGCATACATTTTTATTTTATTTCACTTTCTTCTTTTAAAGCCCTATTACAGCAATTGGAAGCCAAGTTACAAAATTGGAGTTAGTTTGAATTGGTCTAGATGTATGATTTTAAAAAAGGATGATAATGTTAAAAATAAGACTTGGAGGATATAATGGAGAGATCAGGATCTTAGGCTGTGGAGTTGAGTTGCCACATTGTGAAAAGAAATAGGATGAAGGCCTCCTTCAAGCCTTCTGTCCAAATTGAGAAGTGACAAATGGGATGAGCTTATGAGTCATTGATACTGCATGGTTGTGCTGAACATGAAAGGTAGTAAGTAGAAGGAATGGTAGAAACAAAGACATATGGTGCTGACCACTAGAGTTAGGACCAACTAGAGAGGCTGGGCCTTTATCTCTGAATGGGGAAACTAGACCACTTTTTCTGGCCTTTGACCATTGAGACATATACCTAGGTCATGTTATTTATGTATAGAATCATCACCAAGGCACTAAGAGGTCTTCAGCAGACCATGGAAGTTATACATCAATATTGGAATTGCCTTCAAAATTTCAAGTACTACATGATCCAGAGGCAGCTAGGTGAACTTTATCTTAAACTTTGACAGATCTGTAATCTTGTCCATGTGGGCACTGCTGCCACGGTTGAAGCTAGAATTCAGTCTACTCACTTCTATCCTGAGTGATCCTCGTCAATGTAAGTCCAGAAATCCTTCACTGAGAATATGTGTGGGGAACTGGAAGTCTTCCTTGAGGTCCAGCCATCATTTCCAAGGAACCAGGAAAAGGGCTACTTGTTCATTCTATGCTTTGGAAATAGAATTCCTCCCTTTTGGCATGCTGGAGATCACAGACATGGAGTTATTGGGTCAATAGGCATAGAGGAGAAAGAGGACTGGGGTGCTTCCTTTCTCATCCTGTCTTTGGTCCCTTAAATGGTGTTTCTGAGAAGAGGTGCTTGAGAACATTATGGAGTTACAAGAATCAGTTTTGTTATTAAAATGAAGCTCTTTTTCAAGATTCACTTATATTGGGATGTGGAGATAGTGCTCTGAATCAAGAAAGTGACTTTCATTATGTAATTCACAGAAATGCTTTTATGCAGAGAAAAACATGGATCATCTAATAAATTCTAGGTGATTCTTCAAAGATTAATGATAACATTTGATATGGAGGATCATTTAAAATGTACTTCATCATGAATCAGTTTCCTCCTTAGCAGGAAATGAGATTCATGGGATTTTTTTGTTCACTTTTTTGTGCTGCCTGGTCATGATTGGTTACAATCCAAAAGAGACAAAAATCTAACCTCATGTGATCTTAGGATTGGAAGAGGACTCTAAGTAGCCTTGGATTTTGAGAGCAAAATATGGGAGATAGAGAAGACATCTATGTACACAGGAGGTTTGACCAGTATGTATGTCAATGGGCTGAAGGTGAGAAACTTCTCATAGGCATTATTTCTAAGGCAGGACTTCACTTTGACAAGATATCCCTGATCTGGTAATGCATTCTTCTAAAAGAAAATTCTGTACCATTCCTCTTCAGGTCATGCCAGACAAAGAATATCCTTCATCTTTATCATAATCTCCAAAACTTTTCCCTCCTCAGCATTTTGATGGAATCTTACTCTTCATTTTGCTGCACTCTTCTTCCAGTCCATTCTTGGCCTCATTGTAAACCAATTCAACTTTATATTAGCCTCCATTTTTAAATTCTTTGGTCTCTTGTTTTATTGCAATTTGCTCCTTGCTGAACCTGAACCCTGTATTATTCCTACCTTCACCTCCTTTTTTTTTTTTCCTTTTCATGTTCTTCTGGACAGAGCTGGAGGAAATTAAAAAAAAACTGAGCTGATAGGCTACGTTTATGTTTTCATATCTCAAACTCGTCACTATCACAGAAGAACAATCTGTTTTTACTCATGCCTAATTAATTTTCCATATCTTTCTTCACCGTTCCAAACCTTCTCTTCTTTCCTTAAACATCCCATTGCACCTCTTTCTTCCAGTCTATTATCTGAGTCTTTTTCCTGTTACATTTTTGAAAAGAAATGATCCTATCCTATGAGAAGTTCCACTTTTTCCCTCCTCCTTACCTTACAACCTCCTAATATTTTTCCTGCCATTTCCTCACTTACTCCAGGCCATTTTGAACAGGAAGCTCTTTTCCTCTCCAAGGTCAATTTTTCTATATGAACTCCAGATCCTATACCCTGCCATATTTTCCAGCAGATTGACTATACTATACCCTCCCTCTTTTGAATCTGAAATACCTCCTTTTCTGCTGCTTTTGTCCTATGCTACTTGCAAACATGTCCATGACTTGCATACACACACACACACACACACACACACACACACACACACACAAAATCCAACCATCTGTATTGCTATTACCCTATATCTCCACTTTCATCATGAGTTGAATTCCTTTGGAGGTGGGGTGGGGTGTGCAAATAATGAAATAAACCAGAACATATTAGGTTTATCCACATCATCTCTTCTCACTTTCTTCTAAACATTCTATAATCTGGCATCTGATATCACCAGCCAACTGAAACTGTTCTCTAAAGTTAAATAGATCTTTTCATTGCCAGATCTGATTTTTTTCTATTTCCCATCCTTATCTACCCCTCTGTTATATTTTATATTGTTCACCACTTTCTCCTCCTGGGTAGTTTCTTTTCTTTCCATTGTTATGGCACTGCACTCCTAATTTTCCTACCACCTGTCTGATCACTTCTCAGTTACCTTTGATGGATCATAGCCATTAAATGTGAATATAGCCCAAAGTTTCTTCCTAGCCCTTCTTAAATTTTCTCCTTATACTCTCCCATATGTTGATCTCACCTCCTATTGGTTTAGTTATCCTCATTAAGCAGATGATGTTCAGATTTATTTAACCGGTCCTATTCTTCCCCTTGAAATCCAGTCCTGAATAATCTACTATATTTTAGCCAGTAGGGCTGAGATGTGTGTCAAAACAAATATGCAGAAAACCAAATTCATCACATTTCCACTGAATTCATATCTCTTCTGAACTGACCTGTTATTCTTAAGGGTCAAGGTGGTCCCTCCAGCCTTCAGCCTCCCAGGTTCACAATCTGACTGGCATCCTCAACTCTTCATTCTTTCTTAATCCTCATATCAAATCAGCTGCCAAATATTGTTTTAAATCTCAGCAATACCTGTGGCAAGTATCTCTACACACAACTAGTTCAGGTACTAGTAACCTCTCTCCTTCATAATTTCAAAAGTTTCTTATTTGGTTTCCCTACCTCAGTGTACCTCCCCTTATGCCCTGCCCCCATCCTGCACCATATTCTTCACACAACCACTACAGTTTATTGATATATTTCTTAAACTGTGATTCCCAGAACTAAACAACATGATCTGGACATACACTGTCTAGGTCATCATATAGTAGTATGAACCCCTCATTAAGCCTAGAATTCATACCTCTGTTAAGGTAGTTCAAAATCCCATTTTCAATTTTAGCTGCTATGTCATATACCACTTGTCATGGACTCCATCATGCACATTTGTCACTAACTAGGAGTAAGAAAGAGCAACAGTTGATGGAAGGGGAGAGAAGAGGCCAACAAGTTATCAAAGTCTCCTTCTATGGTGGTAACACAACAATCAGTCAACTAGCATTTTCATGTGACTAATAAATGATGTTCTAAGCTTTGGATACAAAAGAAGTTCTCCATGGTAGGAGCACAGGGGATTATGAGGAGAGAGACTGATGGAGAAATTTTGGCTTTTCAGGGTCATTTTTCTTAGGTTTTCTTGAATGGAAAATCATAGAACCTAGATCTCATACCAGCCTTAGGGGTCATTTGATCCAATAGCTTCATTTTTCAGTTGTAGAAAATCAGATCAGGCAAAAGAAAGTGACTTGCTGTTCTTCACATGTGATACTTCCTCCCTCTGGGCCTTTTTAGTGGCTGTTCCCCAAGCCTCAAATGCTCTACCTCCTCATCTTCATCCTCAGCTTCCCTGTCTGGTGCCTTCCCTAAGAGATTATCCCCAATTTATACTACTTGTATTTTGTACATACATATTATTTGCATGTTGTCATCTCAATTAGACCTTGAGCTCTATAAAAGCAGAGCTTTTTTTTCTTCCTGCATCCCCAGTCAATATTACTGTCTAGCATACAGTAGATGCTTCATATAGGCTTGTTGACTGTTTTACTCTAACAGCTTGTATCCCATTTGGGGAATATGTGCCTGGAATAAATTAAGTACTTAATAAATTTTTGCTTATCAATTGATTGAACTTACAAATAAACCTATAGTTATGATATAAATCTGGTGATAATGGGAACAAATCAGACAGAGGGCACTAAGGGAATTACAGGAAGATAAACAGCTTCTAATTAGTGAAGAGAACACAAGAATAGAAACCAGTTGAGTTGAAAATTGATAGGCATGACACAGATGGATACCAAGAGGCTCCTGACTATTTCACCTTTGTTTTTGCACTTGTATGTCCTATTAAGCCACAGTCTTCCTGGGAGAGATAGACTGAAGCACATCATATGGGTTGAGTAATTGTGTGCGTATGTTCCCCTACATTTATAAAACAGATGAATATTGTGATTTCACTGCACTAGAATCCAAAAAGTGGCTGAGCCAAGACAGTGAGCAGAGCGATGATGAACTTCATTCCCTTATTTAGTCTAAATGTTGCATACATAAATTCTTTTTTAAATAGCATTTTATTTTTCTGATTACATTTAAAGACAATCTGTAACATTCATTTTTAATGTAATTCCATATTTTCTCCCTCCCTCCTCACTTTCTAAAAAGGTAAGAATTTTAAATGGGATATATTTGTGCAATCATGCAAAACATATTTCCATATTAGTCATAGTGTAAAGAATAAACTGGTCAAAAGAGGGAAAAACATGAAAAAGATAAAGGAAGTTAAAATAATATGAATTGATCTGCTTTCAGACTCCATAGTTCTTTCTCTGGATGTGGATGGCATTTTCCATCATGAGTCCTTTGAAATTGTCTTGTATTATTGTATTGCTGAGAAGAGCTAAGTTCTTCATAGTATATCATTGCATAATTTTGCTATTTCTGTATACAATGTTCTCCTGGTTCTGCTCACTTCACTTTGTATCAGTTCATGTAAGTATTTACAGATTTTTCTGAAATCTGCCTATTCATCATTTCTAATAGCACAATAGTATTCCATTACATTCATATACCACAACTTGTCCAGCCATTTCCCAATTAAAGGGCATCCCTCGATTTCTCATTCTTTGCCACCAGAAAAAGAGCTGCTATAAATATTTTTGTACATGTAAATCCTTTTCCCTTTTTGTGATCTCTTTGGGATGATAGTCCTAGTAGTAATGGTATTTCGGAGTCAAAAGTTGCACATGTGAATTCACCAGTTGATCTCACTTCTCACAATGAGAGAAGAACACTCCAAATGAACATTGTGATGTGATGTCATCTGTCTTAAAACTCTCTAATTTACTTGTGAAAATACTCAATAAGGGACCTTGTGGAAGATATTTTAGTGATTTTGTCAACACTTAGAAAACTGTAGAGCCTTTTGAATGAGATTCATAATCAATCATAAGAGTTTCCACCCAGGAAAGAAAACAAAAAGATTAAGGATGTCTAATGTCCAGACTATGATATGGAATTTAACAGATGACCAATACATTTATTCTATTTGGACAATCACTGAGAATGGATATTAAACTGTAACTGGAATCTAATATCAATAGAAAAGGGGACCAGATAGTCTTTGGAAAATGAAACCTAACCATGCTTTTAATAACCCTAAGGTTTTCCCTGAAACAAAGGCTCACCTTTTTAACATAAATGTTCTTCAACTGATGTTCTATGGCTGTGAATAATGAAGTATTGAAGTTTCTGAGGAAGTTAAGTTGAAGGTCATCCAAAGGGCAATGGAAGGTATATGATAGGTCTGAGTAGGCAATGACATATCACTGAAGCAGAATGAAAAAAAAAAGTCACTTAGAAGAATTAGATCTGTGACTGGAAAAAAAAAAATGAAGACCATAAATATGCTGAGATGGATAAATTACTGGTAGAAAACCTGAGTGCTCTCTTGGAATCTATGGAATGTCAAGAGGCCTAAAAGTAGGCTGACTTTTACATATGATTTATGGATTTATGTGAGGATATAATAAAGAGAAATAAAGGATGGTCAGATGCAGATGGGTTGCTACTAACATTGACAATGGGAGAACACACATTATTAAGACAACAAATTGAAGTATATACAAACTATACTGCTTGTGTTTCTATATACACATGTATGTATACACCCACATAATACACATCTATATAATATGTGTATATGCACATGCATGTGCTCATACACACAATATAGTATAGTGGAAAGAACATTGCCTCTGGAGTTGGAGTTTAAATACTGCCTCTGTCTTTATTTCTTTATGACAATGGATAAGTTACTTAATCATCCTGGGCTTCAGTATCTTCATCTATCAAATGAGTAAGTTGGACTAGAAGATCTCTGATGTCCCTTCTATTTTTAGAACTATGATCTTTTGAAATCTGGTTAACTAGTTATGATAAGAAAGTATGTGCATATGTGTATGTATATACATTATACTGTATTCAAATTTTAACTTAATACACAATTATACACATGATTTCACATAGTACACTAGACATACATATTTGTGCATCTCTTTGTGTGTCTGTCATATGCCCTCTGGGATATTCCGCCACTTTTTATCACACTGGTAGGTTGGATCCCCAGATATGACAAAATGTATGGTCACCGAATTTGAGAAGAGTTTTCCCATGCACATCCATTGATAATTGAAACCCACTGAATTCAGGCATTCTCACTGAATTCATTTTAATCTTTAATATATTCAATTTTACCAAACAATCTTGAGGGAAGAACACAATTTAACAAAAAGCATCTCAGGTGAGTTCATTAACACTTGGAACACACACCTCCATATGGATTCTGATTCTTTGTCATTGTCATATATTTATTATTGAAATGGAACTACAGGAAAGTTTGAATCTGTTTTTCCAGTTATAATTAATATCTTCCCATCATGGATCTCTGTGTGTTCATAAATGACTTAAAATAATTATTAAAAGCCAATTCCTTAGTTTTACATGATGGGCAATGTCCATTGGGTCATTAACTAAAATTACTTTTCTGAGCCCTACTTATGCCATACGAGGATTTTCCCCATTGAATATTAATATTCTGAATATAGTAAGATCTCTCTGTACTTGTGCATGGCTCATTGACTAAGAACTCTATAAAAATGTTGAATCATAGACATTTTTAATAGAGGAAAAGATAAGCTTCTCTATTTTCCTATTATGATCACAAAAATAAATGATGATTCATCAGTGTGTGATTATTCATCACAATCCTTGTATGACCTAGTGTAGTGGTCATAGTTAGTTGTCTGAGAACACAGAGATTACATGACTTTCCTAGAGTCACATAGTACATTGGATGACAAATCAACCTGGCAACATTTGTGCAGTTTTCAAAATAAGGTCCATATAACTTGGGGTTAGTTTTTTGCTCTTCTTTTCCTATATTTTAATGTTTTTCTCTATCTGTACTCCTGTTTCTACATTTTTCCTACCCTCACCTAATTCAATTCCAACTAAAGCCAATACTCTTGAGGCAATAATAATATCTGGAAACAGTAGCTATGTTTAATTAGCACTTTAAGGTTTGCAAAGCAATGTATATATGTAATATCATTTAATCCTAACAATAACCCTGAGAAAAGGGTACTACAGTTATCTTAATTTTACAGAAAAGGAAATTGAGGAGAGAAGTTGATTTGTCCAAGATCATACTAGTGTCTGAGGCAGGATTCAGTCTCAAATCATAATAACTTCAAGTCCAACACTCTATGTCAACTAGCTACTTCATTTGAGAGTTGTGCGTAGCAAGTGAGTCTTAATTAGGGCCTGATCAAAACCCATTATCTATCTTGTAGAACTGTAGTGATGGATGGCCTTAGTCTGTCATGAAAGTCCCTAAGAAATCTTTGAAAAAGTATTTATTTTTCAATGAAAACATTTGCCTTTTCTCCCTCCCCCTTCTCTAACTAAATATTATATATGTATACAATATATTGTTCTCGTCTTCAGTCATTTCAGTCATGTCCAACTTTTTCTGACTCTGTGTATGTATGTATGTATATATATATATATTACAATGTAGAATTGTAATATAATATATACATATATGTGTGTGTGTGTCTGTGTCTGTGTCTGTGTGTCTGCGTATATAAGGCAAAAGTCTGATAATAAATATTTCCAGTCAAACCCAATGCTCACTGTTCATATTGAAAATGTATCTCATTCTGCTAAGACTTAAAATAATATATAATTTTGAATAATAATGATAGCTAACACTTATATAACACCTACTATTTACCAGCCACAGTTCCACTCCACCACCTAGCTTCCAAGTTATCATTATAGTAAAACAAGGAAACAAGAAAGCCTCAGATTTCTTCAACACTGTTCTGGAATACTCCATCTTAAGGCAGAATGACAATTTACTTGTCATTCAATAACATGAAACTGATGACGTCCAATTCTCAAATTCCATTGCTAAGGAATATAGAATAGAATCTAGCCCAGTTTCCTTTCCTATCTCCTCAGTAAGCCCCACTTCTATAAGAAGTTTTATGTTGGAACATAGCTCTGGGCCTTGATTAAAGTCTTAGAGCAAGGTAAAAGATATGCAACCTTGGGCAAGTTACTTTCCTTCTCAAGGCCCTCCATTTTACTGTCTACAACCTATGATTAATCATATATTAATCAATTAATCAGATATCAAAGGCAAGGTCATCAGGGACTCCGAAAATGTGCTCTGAAGGGCATTTTTTTAATATAGTTTGCTATATTCTCTGCTTGGGTTACATTCTGTTTTCCCATTATCATTTCTTCTACTTTATGCCAAACCCTTGGCACATGATCTTCATGAGATCCTTTAGGATTTGGGTGATTAGTGAATCATAATTTGTGTTGGATTAAATGAGGTCCTATAAGAGACATTCACATTTATATTTGACATTGCTCATAGGTTCATATACTTGGACCATAAAGGAACCTTAGTAATCATCCAGCCCAACTACCGACTTATTTAATAGATGAGTAAATTGAGTCTCAAAGAAATTAAGGAATTTTCACAAAGATCACACAGCTCAATTATAGGTCATGAATGGCAGATCTGGCATTTGAACACAAACTTCTTAACTCCTATGGTAGATTTGTTCCAATATGTTGCTTTAAACTAAAATGTGAATATAAGCAACACAAATGCAGAAAAAGGGACCTTTGATATCAAGAAACCTTTCACATTATTAACATATAAACTTCAATTTCTTCTCAATATTGTCAGAACATTCTCGTTTTCATTGTACCTTAGATTTGAGACATAAGCAGTACATTAGCATTAATTAGCTCGTCTCTCAGTAAAACTTTACGATTCAGGCAGTGAAGATATTTCATAGTAGGTGACAATGAGGCATTTTATAGAAGCTAAATGAGACCTCCTAAAACCCCTTCAGTGTCAGTCACCGACACCCACATTCCCTGCTCCCCAGCTGCCACAGCCTGCCCTTTTATAGAAGATATATTATTTGATAACGTGAATTTTGAGTGACTTGTACCTTTCTCTGTTGTAAGTTCTCTGGGGAAAGCAAAGATATCAGAAGTACAGACACTGTCCTCCAAGCTCTGAAAACATCCCTGGGAAGCTGAGGCAAGCCCACTCAAGTCAAGCCAAAGTGGAACTCAATTAATCCTTGAACTAACCAACATTCCTCCTGCTTCTAATGATTTCATTACCTTTTGGATTTTGGAAAATATGTTGGAAGGACTCATCTTTGAAGTGAGCCCTTCCTTAGAAGTAAATCCAGGCAGTTTCCAGCTATGCCTGTGGACACATTAAAGTCTTTATCTGCCTCATGACTCATACCAACTGGTGGTGGCTCATCAGTCTAGACCGTGGCAGAAATGATTTGATGTGAGGTTATCCAGTTTGAATGTCTTGTTGCTGAGAATTAAAGACCAAAGTAAGAAATAAAGACTTATTAGGAAAAAAAAAAAGCAGAAAAATTCAAACCACATATAGACCAACTCACTATGGAAATCCTCTAAGCTATTGAATCAAAGGAGAAATTAATAAAATTCAAAGTAAGAAAACCATTGAACTAACAAATAAAGTAAAAAGCTGGTTTTATGAAAAAAACATAAAATTGAAAAACTATTGGTTAATTGGATAAAAAAAGAAAGAAGAAAACACCATCAATGAAGAGGAAGTTAAAGTAATAATTAGGAGATGTTTTGCACAATTATATGCCAATAAATCTGACAATATAAGTAAATTAGATGAATATTTATAGAAATATAAGTTTCTGAGAATAACAGAAGAGGAAAGAGAATACTTAACCCTATTTTAGAAAAAAAATAAATTGAATAAATATACCTGTAAGACAAACCCAAGAACTATATAAACACAAATGCAAAACACTTTTCACACAAAGTAAGATCTAAACAATTGTAAAATATATATATGTGTGTGAGTGTGTGTGTATGTGTTATGTATACGTATATATATATGTATGTATATGTATACATATATAGATAGATAGATAGATATGTATTAACTGCTTATAGGTAGGTTGAGCTAATATAATAAAAATGGAAATTCTACTGAAATTAATTCACTTATTCAGTGCCATACCAATCAAACTACCAAATATTATTTTATAAAGCTAGAAAAGAAAGTAACAACAACATCCATCTGGAATAACAAAAGGTCAAGAATATTAAGGGGATTAATGAAAACAAATGTGAAGGAGAGTGGCCTAGCTGCACAAAATCTCCTACTGTATTATGAAACAGTAATCATGAAAACTGTCTGGTACAGGCTAAGAAGTAGAGTGATGGATCAGAGGAATATATTAGGTACAAAGACAAAGGAGTAAATGACCATAGTAAATTAGATCCCAGCTTTTGGGAGAAGAACTCATTATTTGACAAAATCTGCTGGGAAAATTAGAAAATAGTATGGCAGAAACTAGGTATAGATGAATATCTTACACCAAGATAAGATCAAAATGGATATAGGATTTAAACATAAAGGGTGATACCATAAGCAAATTAGAAGATTAAGAAATAGTTTATCTATGGAGAAGAGTTTATGACCAAGTAAGAGATAGAGAGCATTACAAGATATAAAACAGATAGTTTTGATTACATTAAATTAAAAAGGTTTTGCACAAACAAAACCAATGCAATCAAGGTTAGAAAGAAAACAAAAAGCTGAGAAACAATTTTTACAGCAAGTTTCTTTGGTAAAGGCCTCATTTCTCAAATATATAGAGAACTGGGCCAAATTTATAAGAATACAAGTCTTTCCCCCATTGATAAATTGTCAAAGGATATGAAAAGACAGTTTTCAGATGAAGAAATGAAATAATCTATGGTCATATAAAAATGCTCTAAATCAATATTGATTAGAGAAATACAATTTAGAACAACTTTGAGGCACCACCTCACACCAATATCAGATTGGCTAATATGACAGAAAAGGAAAATAATAAATGTTGGAGGGGATGTGGGAAAATTGCTACACCAATGCACTGGTGGTGGAGTTATGAACTGATCCAGCCATTCTGGAGAGCAATTTGGAACTACCCAAAGGGCTATAAAACTCTGCAGAATTAGAAATTGAGGGGATTCCCATCAATTAGGGAATGGTTAAACAATCTGTGATATAGGAATGTAATGGAATACTATTGTGCTATAAGAAATGATGATAAGGCAGATTTTAAAAAAGCCTGGAAAGACTTACACGAACTGATGCAAAGTCAAATGAGCACAACCAGGAGAACATTGTACACAGTAACAGCAATCATCAGTCGTGAATGACTTAGTGATTCTCAGCAATACAATGATCCAATACAATTCCAAAAGACTCATGATAGAAATTGCTATCCAGGGGGCAGCTAGGTGGTGCAGTGAATAGAGCTCTGGCCTTGAAGCCAGGAGGACCTGAGTTCAAATCCACCCTCAGACACTTAATACTTACTAGCTGTGTGACCCTGGGCAAGACACTTAACCCCAATTGCCTCACCAAAAAGCAAAAAAAAAAATGCTATCCACATCCAGAGAAAGAAATAGGGAGAGTTAATGCAGATCAAAGCATGCTATTCTCACTTTTCTTTTTGTTTTTGTGTTTTTCTTTCTTTCTTGTGGTTTTTCCCTTTTGTTCTGATTCTTCTTTCACAACATAACTGATGTGGAAATATGATTAACATGATTGTACATTTATAACCTAAAAATACATTTTGTATTATTGAACATGTATAACCTGTATCAAATTACTTACTTTCTCAAGGAGTGGGGAGGGAGAAAGAAAATTTGAAATGCAAAAATGTTTAAAATGAATGTAAAAAATTGTCTTTACATAAAACTAGGGGAAATAACATATTATTTTGAAAAAGTACATCAACCTCCCAGGAACTTGAATTTATGACATTTAGGTCATCTTCAGTGTCTCAGTTTCTTTCATGCACAATATGAAATTGATTATCTTTTACTTGTTGCTTATACTGTTACTGTTTTTGTTGCTGTAAATGTTAAAGACTAGGATGTGTTAAATCTTTCCTTAAGAGTTGATTCAGGGACAAGGGAGATGTGTAAAGATTACTGAATCTGGAGACAGAAAACCTGAGCTTTAGTCTTAGCACAGACACTTACAAACTGTGGAATCTAGTCAAGTCAACTACTATCTCTGGACCTCAGTTTCTCTATCCCTACAATGGGGAGAGGTGGGGAAATAGATGGTTTGCAGGGTTCATTCATGCTTGATCCTAGAGCATTAAATAGATTGGGCTTCTCCTGTCATTGTCATACCTTCATCAATAGCTTCCTGTAACTATTGCATCTTGAACAAAATTAATGTTCAGTAACAAAATAAATGTCCAGCATCTACTTATTACAAATGTTACAAATTTCAGAGACAACCTGAATGTGTGACCTATTTAGTTTGATATTTCCATTCTTTAATGAATCGTCAATGTATGGCTCCAATTTTTTAATGCCTTAAATTTTGCATAGCACCATTCATATGTTATGACATTGGCCCTCAAAATATTCTTTTGATGGATGTTCTCCAGGTATTGTTATTCAAATTTTACCAATGTGGAAACTGAAGCTTATATAGGTTGAGTGATTGGCCCAAGCCTACCCAGCTAAGTGTCAGAGGAATTTCTTTTTGACTCAACTCCAATGCACTATTAATTCTGTCACATTGGCTGTCTATCCATTGGCACAAAATTACAATGTCTGTCCTCTGTGGGACACTCCTTTCCATGCCCTCTCATAAATGATGAGTCAACACAACAGACACAAGTCTTCCTCAAAGTCTTTTGACAATGAGTGGATTCCAAAGGAGCATACAAGTTTTAACTAGTTTGTCCCTAGCATGTGTGAGAAATGGATCATAGGGACATAGATTTAGAGTGAAGAGTGACTTTTGAGGTGATCTGCTGCACCCCTCCCCTCATTTTCCAGTCAAGGAAATTGAGGCTTAGAAGTGAAGTGATTTAATAGCAATCACATAGGTGTCAAATAGCAGAACTAAGATCATCATAAAATAATAAGATTATTTATTTGGAACTAGAAGGGCCATCTAAATAAGTTGCCTAAAGTCATAGAAGTAGCTAAATTTGAACCCAGGCCCTCTGAATCCCAAATTAGTGCTCCTTAGATTACATCATGCTGCCTCTCTACATGATCAGCCATCTGCTGAAATCACAGATAACATTAAGAAAGATTCACTTTTCTTAAATTAATTATTATGGTTGTCTAGGAAGTAATTGAAAGTTGTAGAAAATACGGATCTAAATCTTTAGATATATACAGTAGAACATCTAATTTCAGTGAGGGTTTTAAAAGATTTCTATAAAAAAGTCAAACTCCTGTGATTACTTTAATCTTAAAATAGAGAACCTATAATCCTAGGTTACGACTCCATTTACAGGAATAGCATCTCTTTTTTCCCCCAACTGCTCTCCAAAACACCTTCAGAGTTATTAAAATATTCCAAATTGATTTATATTTCATCCTTATTGATAGATCCATGTTAAGATGACACTTCCTTGCAGAGGGTGACTGTAAGTGAGGCTTCTAATATGGTGAATTTAAGAGCAAGCCCCCATTGGATACTCCCAAACCTTTTCCAGCTCAAATAACTGTGCTCTAGGATGACAACTTTCAATATTTCTGCCAACAGATATACAATAATTTTCTGTAGTTTTCCCCATCCAGATTTGCTCAAAATACACCATTTAGAGAAAACAAGGCAGATGTATAAAAACTCTATATCACATATCTAGCATGGAAGTTAACCAGAGACTACTGGGATGAGGCCACAGGGGCTGGCAACCATTATCAATCCCTATTCTTTACCAGCCCTGGACTCACTGATCTAGGTTTGTATATATTTTCCACAGTAGAAATAGGCTCCCCACTTTATCAGTTCTATCCAGCAACTAAAATTTCTGGGAACAATTGCATTTTGGGCACTAGTCTAAGTAGTTTTCAGGAAGATTGTGGGGTGGCAGAGGAAGGAATTTAAAAGTTAACTACAGTGCAAATATGAATCAATTATAGAATAGTCATTTTGGGTCCTGCAAAGAAAAGGGTAATGCTAAGCAAAAAAGACTAATAGACTGATGACAGACTGGTTCCCTCATGGTAAGCAGTGACTACTCCAAAATCTCTGTGTTTGAATTCCTAAAAATATACTTCACAAATTCCCACTAGAACATTTACCTATAATCATTAAGCAGTTAACAAACTTAGACCAATGTAAAAATATTTACTGAAATGACATAAGTGGTAAAAATAATGCTTCTTCTCCAATCCCCACCTCATTAAACCAGGAATGGAGTGTCTCATGTGGAGAATAAACTTCAGTCCACTTTTACTTTATTCACTGAAATAGAAAAATGGAAAGGTAGGTGCCAGGACAGCCTAGAAGGTCAAGCATGTCAACTTATTTTTTTTTTTACTCTATTCTAAAGACAATAAGAAACCACCAAACAATTTTGAGCAGGTAATTTAAATGGTCAGTCCTGCTTAGGAAAACCACCTTGCCAGTTTTGTGAAAGATGGATCAGAGAGTGGGGAGACTATAAGGCATGGAAACCAATTATGGGGCTATGATAACAGTCTGAATGAGAACTGATGAGGAATGAAACTAAGGAAGAAGCTAGGTGATTTGAAGAGAAGAACTCAGAAATTAGTAAAACTTGACAGCTCATTGGATAAGGGAAGAATTAAGAATGTATGTACAGGTTGAAAACCTGGACCATCTCCAGCATCCTTAAAACGGGGATCATAATATCTATCCCACCTACATCACCCAAACATTGCTGTTGCTGTTAGTGTTCAGTCGTTTTAGTCCTGTCAGACTCTTCATGACTCCATATGGGGTTTTCTTGGCAAAGATACTGGAGTAGTTTCCCGTTGCCTTCTCTGACTCCTTTTTCGGATGAGGAAATTAAGGCAAACAAAGTTAAGTGACTTGCCTAGGGTCACACAGTTAGTAAGTGCCTGTATCCACATTTCTTTCTGACTTCATGCCTGGGGCTCTATCTGCTACACCACCTTGTGAGATTTAAGTGAAACAATATATTTCAAAGTGTTTTAAAATCTGTACAAGCCTTATGCAAGGATGATATGTTATGATCATTAATCTACTCTAGGTCATGGATTTAAGATTTGAAGAAGATACCAACTTCTTCCTACACTTCATTTGAGGCAGATTTCATAGGATTTCAGGTCTTTCTTCACAGACAGGACCCCATGGACCTCTTAAAACATCTTTAATGGGAATATATCTGTTTCCTTCATGATATTAGACCTGCTGGGTTCCTAAAGAGGAAAACTGGGGGACAAAGAGACACTTTGCAATTCTTCCTCTATGTTTTACAAAGTAGTTAATGCTGTAAAAGTCCACAGGGAATACCAAAATATTGATGAGACACGCTCAGGCATTCTTGTCCATTTTATGGAAATTGCCTCCTGCTCTTTAGTCTCCAAGGGCACTAGGGAAGAGATTGATCTGTAATATTTTAGTTAAATTTTTCTTTAATCAAAAATATAAATCCAATGCTATCCACGTACTTTATGGGCTTAAAAATGTGTCCATTGGGGGCAGGAGGAAGGAGAGAGATCCATGGTAAAGAGTATGATGAAAAGGATAATTGGTTGGGGGGAGAATATAGGTCCTCAACTATTAGAAGATGAAATAAAAGTACTGATTAAGCCTCAGTTCTATGGATTTCTCAGCTTTTTCTACCACAAGAACAGATATTTAACAATAAGGGATATATGTTTAGACAGTAGTTTGAAAAAAAAATTGGAGGGGATGAGGTGAAGTTTATTGGACTACAGACTGAAAATGATCCAACAAGACAATACAATATCTAAAACCAACAAACAAACAGTAGTGTGCTTTCAAGAAAGGATGAACTGAGACAGGCCTAGTGTCCAGGACTAGGAAGTTAATAGCTCTTCTATTTATTGCCCTGGTCAGTCCATTTTTGGGATATGGTATTTAATTTGGGATAGTGCAGTTTCATAAAGAGTTTTATAATTTAAGAAATGTCTCGGGAAGGCCAAAAAGGATAGTGAGAGTTCACAGGTGTCACGTGAAGATTATTTGATGGAATTTAGGATGGAGAAAAGGTAACTCAGGGAATATGATGGCTATGTTGACTCAGGAATGGAAACATTGAAGAGAGATTAGACTTGGTCAGCTTGGCACAACAGAACCGTGCAAAGGGTGAAAGTGACAAAGAGGGGAAATTAGGCTCGATTTAAGGAAAATGAAACAAACACACAAAATCCTTAAAAGTGAGATTAAATATTGTTAAGTACTTGGCATAGGCCTGGCACATAATAAGTATATATAAATGTTAGCAATTACTAGCTATGATTAATTAAGACTATCTTAAGGTAGGAGGTTCCCTCTAAAGGGAGGTTTTTTAAGAAAGGTTGGGTGAGCATTTGTTGGAGAACTTATAGAGGCAACTGGTTCAGCTATAGGTTCTTCTAGATAAGCTGCAAGGTTGTTTCCGGCTCTACATTTTTGTGATTCTGTGATAATTCCTAACTTGGTGGTGATGTGATTGTACACATGACCAGTACTTCATGTGCTGATATCTCATCAAAATGTACGGTGCTCTCCCAAGCTTTATATGCATTTCCTAATAGATCCTAAAAACATCATAGGATTCTAGATTTACAATTGGAAAGGACACTGGAGATCATGTACTTCAATCTTGTCATTTTTACAGATCAGTGCACTAAGATTCAGGGAGGTTCATTAATTTGCCTGAAGTCATGCAGATACCAATTAAGTGGCAAAGTCCACTATGAGCTCAACTCCTCTCCTCCATAGTATACTGCCTTGCCAATAATTAGATGGGATACCAAAGGACACAATGCTTCTGTGTCTGATTAGGGGATGTGTCAGACATTGTGCAAACTTTATAACTGCCCAAGCATGTAGAACAATTTTCTGAATATTATAGGTTCCCAATATGCTATGATTGAATGAATAGATGGATGAATGCATGCATGAATAAATGAGTTGATGAAGTCACAAAGGAATTTGATTTTGATTTCTTTATAACATCAGAAAATAATATCCCACAATACTATGGTAATTTAAAGTGTTTTTAAATACTGTTTTGAAATAACTACATATACTACAGGGGGCACAGGGATAAATAGCACCATTTTACTTATCCAATAATTACTTGGGTGGGTAAATGTCATACAGGGTGTAGCTTTAGCAAGGCCCATATGGCAACAACTACAACTGTGACAATAGCAGCAAAATGACAACCAGAATTTCTACAGAACTTATAGGTTTGTGAAGTGCCTTCTAAGTATATCATTTGATCCATCCTTACAATAAGCCTGTGAGGTAGACAGTATTATTACTTAAACCGTATTAGCTAAATTAATTAGAAGCTATTATTAAAATAATAAATTTTACAGTTGAGAAAATGGAAGCAAAGGTTAAGAGACTTGCTCAAGGTCACCCAGCTAGTAAGTGTCTGAGGCAGGATTTGAACTCAGGTCTTCTAGACACCAGGTCTAGCACTCTATCCGCTAAATATCACTTAATCATCCCCATGCCTAGAATCCATTCTCTCTATTTTTGACTTTCAGAATTAAACAAGTTTCTTATGCTATTTCCCTACTTCTATCCCACTTTACTTATTTGCAAATATGTTGTTTCCTCAATGTACAATGTAAACTCCTTGAAGACAAACTCTGTTCCATCATTGTCTTTGTTATCTTAGCACCTAGTACAACACCTGGTGTATAGTTGGTGCTTAATTAATGCTCTTAAAATTGAATTCTTTTGCATCTTCTTTCTTCATGGTTCAATTCTGATTGTGGTGGTGGCATTGTGTGTGTATGTGTGTTTAGTTTATATATGTATACATATGTATATATACACATATTCTTATACCTATTACATGTATATTCTAGAATACATTCATATATGTGTGTGTATATATATATACCTATATATGAGTATGTACGTATGTATGTAAACATGTGCATATTCTTCAAGAAGGAGATAAGTAAATTCTGAATAATTTGAGGAAGGATAGTGTTCTTTCCTTCAAATTATCTAGAGTTTACTTATCTGTGCACTAGTCATATTCTTCCCAGTAGAAGATAATCTCTCTGAAGGCAGGAAAGGCTTCATTTCTATTTTGAACCATCAGCATGTATCCTCATGCCTGACATTTTGTTGTTTTTGTTTTTCTCCAGACTTGGCGTTCTACCCAAGTAGATAGGGAATTTCTGGTAAAGGCAATCCAGAGACTTTTAAACCTTGGGCTGAAAAAGACATCAGATGCCATCTAAGACAGCCTCCTCATTTTATGTTGTTGTTCATCCTTCATTTTAGAAGAGGGCCAATGACATCATGGGGTGAAGACTTGTGCATAAATTGAATTTAAGTGAGGCAGAGCTGCACAGTCATCAGCCTCACTCTCTCTTCCAGAGTCATCGTAGTTCAGTGGCAAAGAAGAAACTGAGGGCAATAGAGTTTGAGTGACTTGTCTAAGATCACACAGTAAACAAAAAGCAGAGGGGGACTATGCAGATGGACAACTATTCTGCAACCTATAGTCCCAGAGGTTTACCTGAGGGTATTAGAGTTTAAGTAAATTCCTTAAAGTCATGCAATCAGAGACAGAAATTAAACTGAGTTCTTCCTAATTCCAGTAATAGCTCTCTATTTGCTATGTTCTGTTGCCTCTGCCTGACACATAGTAGGTGCTTAATACATGCTTGTTGAGTTCAATTTAATGAAAGGTCACCTTGACCTGATTTTTATCAGTGTAAACACAAGCCTCACTCAAGGGATGAGCTATTTAGTGAGATTTTAAATAGTCACTCAAAGTGTGCCCCAGTGAGCTTTTTGTATGACAAGACCATAAGTTCAACCCTCTCTACTAACTGTAAGTGTTTGTAAGTAGAAGCATATAGAAGAGCATCATCTAGTCATTCTCTTACTATGAAAATTAATGGGGAAACAACAGGTCCTCACTGATTGATACTTTAATTTAATCTAACTCATTTTTTTAGATTTAAGATTAAATTAATTTAATTAACTCTTGAGAAGTATAGCCTTTTTAAAATCATTCCCTTATAAATCCTCCAACAAAGTTAATCACTCGCATTGACCATTTAGCAGACAGTTTCATAGGGAGAATTTAAAACCCTCAAGACAACAATAAACTCTTCTTCCTTCTTAGAGTCAAAATTTGTTCTGGGTGATTTCTCATTGGGTTCCAATACAGAATAAGCAGATCCTGGTAGTGGGCTCAAGGGTGGGGGCTTTTACCACAAGGGAAGTTATAAAAGTGTCTTTCATTGGAATTAAGATCATGGCATTTCTATCTGATAACAACCACTTTTTAGGTCTCTACATTCTGAATATATAACAAATATATAGAACTTTGAACTTCAATGTCAGAGCTAGGTTGGGCCTCAAAGATTCAAATCCCTTGGAGGATCAAGCAAACAAGCAAGGGATAAGTACATCAGCACTCCTATTCATGAAATGTTTACTGTCAAGCATATAGTGGGGGCAACTAAGTGGCATGGTGGATAGAGAACTGGGCCTGCAGTCAGGAAGACCTGAATTCAAATCCAGCCTCACACACATACCAGCCATGTGACCCTGGGCAAGTCTCTTAAACTTGTCTGCTTCAGTTTCTTCATCTGGAAAATAATATGGAGAAGAAAATGACAAACCACTCCAATATCTTTGCCAAGAAAACCTCAAATGAAAGCACCAAGAATCAGATATGACCTTCAGAAAATTCATTTTTAGGAGAGTGGCCTGGAAAACAATGAAGGATCTGGAAAGACCTCATACAAGATAAGAGATATGGAATTAGAAGGGAGCTTAGAGATCATCTCATTAAGCTCCCTCATTTTACAGATGAAGAAACTGAGGCCAAAGTCACAGAGTCAGGTTTTGAACCTAGGCACTCCAAATTCATATTTGAACTTCTACCACTTTTGTCCTCTGACCCTTGTTTTTTAGAGACCTAGGAAAAGGAAAAAGTTGTCCCTGCTGTTAGGGGTCCAAGCATCCTTATTCCCAGTCCGCTCAGCTGTCCCCCACACCAATCATTCTACTCTGAATTCATGTGAGCCTGGATGCTAATTGTGTGGGCTGACTTCACTATCAGAGGTAAATAAATGAGTAAGTAACCTCTAATCTCAAGTAACAACATCATCGCACACTAATAATAATTAATGGGGCATGTTAGTAGTTATAAAAAGTATTAGTATCTGTTGCCTTTCTAATCAGCAATTACAGTTGAAAACTGAATACCACATATAAGTTAACAAGCCCTCTAGGGGCAGATGCAGAAACAAAGGGGAAAAACAAAAGACAATGCTTGTAGAGAGTCGCTTAATACCATAGATTTAGAGCTGGAATGCGATTCAGAGGCCATCCCATTTTACAGAGGAAGAAAATGAGACAGAAAGAAGGTAAGCTACTTATCCCAGATTTGTTGTTGCTGTTCAGTCATTTCAGTCATGTCTAACTCTTTGTGACCTCATTTGGGGTTTTTTTTGGCAAAAATACTGCCATGTCCTTCTCCAGCTCCTGTTAATAGGTGAGGAAACTGAAGTAAACCAGATTAAGTGTCTTGCCCCGGTAAATGTCTAAGGCCAGATTTGAACTCCGGAAGAGGAGTCCATGCCCTATGCTCTATCTGCTGCGCCACCTAGCGGCCTATTCTCCACATTACACAACTGGTAAGGTGAAGATTAAGGGTTTTAACCTATACCACGGGATCATAGATTTTGAGCTGGCAGAGGCTATCAAGCATAGCCACTTCATTTTACAGCTGAAGAAACTGAGCCCCATAGAGTGTAAGGAACTTGGCCAAAAGCACACAGCTCTTAAATGTCTGAGGAAGGATTTGAATGGGGGCCTTTTTGACTCCAGATCCAACACGATATCCACTACGCAACTTGGTCCCTCAACCTCACAATCCACATGAAACACATGCACACACACACACACACAAACACAAACACACACAAACACATTCTCTCTCTTTTAGGAAAACTCTGTCACAACTAAACATGTCCTTTCTCTGCAAACAAAATTCTCGTGGTATTTAGTCATTTTTCAATCATTTCTGGCTCTCTGTGAACCCCTTTGTGCTTTTCTTAGAAAAAAAAAACACTGGAGTGTTTGACGTTTCCTTCTCCCTTACAGATAAAGAAACTGAGGTAAACGGAGGTGAATGACTTGCTAGTGTCACACAGCTAATAAGTTCTGAGGCTGGATTTGAACTTAAGTCTTCCTGACTCCAAGCCTGCCACTCTATCCACTGTGCCACTTAGCTGCTGCTTGCCTGCTTTTCTCCCCAAGTAGTGATGGCACGTTATCCTCATCAGGATAAAGTGACAGGCCCCTTGATACTCTCTGCCATCCTTAGCATTTCAACCTGCCTGCCACCCTGTCCATATAACCCATAAGCCAGCCTAGACATAGAGCATATTTCTATACACCTGTTTTTGGTTATGTAGGTTTATGTCTCCCAATTATCTTTCTGTTCTTATGGATAGAGAACTACTTATCTGCAAAATAGAATCGTATTTGCAAATGGCCAGGGGGCACCTATTGTAAGGTCATGTAGGCCTTGCAGTCCAGCTAAGAAGATATTTTTAAAATATATCAAAGTTTCACCAGAATTGGGAAGAAGAAAATGATATTATTTTATTTATTAAATTAGTTAATTCATCAAATATTTAAATACATGTATGTGGGAGTTTGTGTATGTTTATATGTATATGTGTACGTATATACACACTTACATACAATATATACCTATATAATTTTATTATATTCTATATAAAACATACATTTATATATAAATTATATTTATTTATATTTATAAATATAATTTATATATGTATAATTTATAAATATACTTATCTATTATACATGTACATATATGTATTTATATATATTTGTATATCTTATTTATTTATACTTATAGATGTAATTTATATATTTATAATTCATAAATATATTTATAAATTATTTATAAACATTTATTTTATATAAAATATAATAAAATTATATAGGTACATATTTGTATGTATGTGTGTGCATACATATGTACATATATGCATATGCATATATGTACATATGCACATATGCATTATTTTATAAGATAATGATGGGGGAAATATGAAGTTTAATAAAATACTTCTTTGAGCCTATAGATTAGTAAGGGGTTGAGATATAATCACAGATAAGAATGATAAACCATGTCACATACTAGGATTATTAAAGACGTGCTATACCTCACAAATGATGGCCAATTTCAGTAGATAATACACGCAATAAATGTCCTCTGATGCTATACATGTTTCTAAAAGAAATTAAGACAACCAATTCTCCTCTCCCAAAACATACTCCATGCTCTCCTTGGATATTGCCTTAGATCACACCATTCCCTAGCCTTAAAATATCATCTTCTGCATCTTTTCCCATCTTTCATATTCCACTTCAAATACCCATTGGAAAGGAGAAGAAAGACTTCACAGATCAAGTTATTGGGTCAATAAACAAGCAGCCACCAAAAAGAATGTCAGATAGAAGATGGCATTCTGATCTCTAATTATTAGCATTCTATGGACATCGTGGTTTATGGTTTTGTGTACAGGCTGCCACAAGCTCACACAGTGAAAGCATGGCTACATACTAAAACAACAACAACAACCTTGCACCAGGATAACTGAAAGAACCAAGGCTGTAAAGTAAACTTAGTACATTCCACAATGATCTCTTAGTTGTTCCCTGCAGTCCAGATTGGCATATGTCAACCTTTACCTAATAATGATGATAATAATCACCTTTATACTGTGATTTCAGATTTTCAAGGTGCTTCCTAAGCATGGTCCCCAAAACAGTCCTTTGAGATAAGTGCTATTATCTCAATTTTAATGATGAAGAAATTGAGGCTAAGACATAGTAACTTACTTAATCTATTTTCACACAGCTACTGAGTGTCTGAGACAGAATTTGAACTCAGTCTGTCATGACTCCAGCATTCTATTCGTTATGCTAGCTAATATTTTTGTCTCCTTGTTCAAGGTTCTCAGATCCCAGGATCTTAGATTTAGAAATGGGATGAACTGTATAGATGAACTCATCCAACCTCCTTCTCTGTAAAAGAAGGAAATCACTGCTAAGAGACACTAAGTGAGCTGTCCAGGGTTAAAAAAGGAGGTGGAAAACAGAGCCATGAGTCAAACCCAGGTCTTTCAAAGCCAAAACTTTCCCCTATGAAGATCCCCATTGATCTTTGATTTGGATTTTTTGATTTGGACTTTGTTGGCATTTTGGCTTTCTAGCTTGATATTACTTTCCTTAGATTGAAGAGCTAATGATGTACAGGGATAGCTAATTGATTCCCTATAGTTAATTGTAATAACAAAAACATGATTTGGGTTGAAACTATATTATGGGAGAGTGTTAATTACATAGTGTCAATGGAACTAACATGCAGTAAGCAATATGGTATCAGTAACCATTCTGATGCTCAGGGACATTCATGTTTCAGAGCTGAAGTTGTATCTTGTATCTTTGCCAAGTGTCAAATTTGCATTTCAGGAAATGGGCCAAAGATCATTACAGAAAGGGTTTTATTACATTACTGTATCCTGTTGCTTTGTTTTGCTCTAGACCTATGATTTCATAAGTTTCAGAGCCCCATGATGTGGAAACTTCTTTAATTGGTTGGATTAGTAACATGTGTCTAAGTTACAGTATTAGAGTTGCCTGGGAGAACTGGGAGATTAACTGTCATACAGCTGGGAGATTTCAGAGAGGTCTTGGAAACAGATCTTTCTGGCCTTGACATTAGCTCTGTATCCACAATACCAATACTGTCTTTCACTTTGCCAGTGTGTGTATGTGTGTGTGTGGGTGGGTGGGTGCACATGGCGTGAGGACTGTGATAAAGTATTAATGAAGTCATTGCTCTCTGATATTGTTTGAATTGAATTTATTGTGTTATGTCCATATGAAAATAAAGACATATCCTAACACATATCCTACTGTTGGAAAACATATAATAACTAATGTTTATATAGTGCCTATTATGTGTCAGGCCCTATGATAAGCACTCTAAAAATATCTCATTTGATCTTCACAACTGTATGAGGTAGAGTTAGATGAGATGATCATCCCCATTATATAGCTGAGGAAACTGTGAGAGAGCTAAAGTGACTTGTCTAGTCTCACACAGCTCGTGATGGTCTGTGGTCAGATTTGAACTCAGGCAGGTTCAGCATCCTGTCCACTGTGTCACCCACCTTCCAAGCCATCATAAGTATGAAAGCTTGCAAACATGGATTTCTTTTCAGTCTTTGAAAGGTGGCATCATAGTGGATGGCAATGCATCTGACCAATGGGAGAGGAAATAGACAAGATATGGTGTCCGTATCAGAAGACTGAAGCAATGTTGTCTCTGGCCTCAATAAAGATGTTGGCAGCCACCATTTTTCATTGCAATGATGCTGCTGGCTGTTACCCAATTCCTTATACTTTGTGCTTTCAAGTAGAAACTAAATGACAGGACAAGAAGAAGAAAAGAGATACAGTCAACACTGTGCTTTCAATGCTTTGGTGTCCAGGGAGACATCATTTTTGATCATTTGAACGTTTTTAGGTTCTGTTAGAATGCCTACCCTGAGAAGAGCTGGCATAATAGGATCCTAGTTCTAGAAGTGGAAGGAAATTTAGATATCACAGAGGACAACTCCCTCATTTTACAGACAAGGAAACTGAGAAACCGAGATGTTAAGTAATTTACTTTCCCAAAGTGCCACTACTAGGAAGTATTTGAAATTGAATTTGAACTCAGGTCATTCTGACTCCAAGTCATGATGTGTCCCATTGAATGCACTTGTCCAAATTGGCAAATTACCTCCAGGTATAAGCACACCCATGATGAGTTCAAACATGCAGATTTGGCCATAGCTAGATCTCCAATTGATGCCTTCTGAGGTCACTCTCATAAAGAGAAGTGAGCTAGGGAAAAGGAAAGGGAATACAAATTTTTGTGAGGTTAGAGACCCTTTCATCTGATGACCTATAAAAATGACAATAGCAGGAGGCCTGTTCAGACCTAGGGAGGAAGATGGAATCAAGATGATACAGACTAGAGAGTCTATAATTCTGCAGCAGAAGCAGGGCCATGCATTATCTCCAGCTGTCAGCCACCCAATGAAAGCTTGGCTAAGAATTTACAAAACTCCATCATAGGCTTAGACTGAATGTCTGCATTTTAGTTCCCAGATAACCACAGCTTCATTGTATGGGTCTTTGCATTCAGGACATTACCAGGGAAATAGGAAAAAAATTGCTGACCACACCTTATATCCCTTATCATGTATGGTATAGAGAGTCTGCAGACCAAGATAGGGAAATGCTAGAAGGGGGGTGGGAATCAGTGTTGGAACTGGGAATGGAATCCTAACTCATCAGAGCAGGGGAAATGTTTAGCATTTTCAAAGTAGTTTTATAAACTCAGAAATAACACTTTCCCCTCCCTTTCTCTCCTTCTCAGGCATTGGACAATCTAACATATAGAGCTGATGTTGGAATGGACTTGAGGTTAATTATGAGGTGGAAGGCAAAAAAAAAATGTAACCCTTTTTTATACAGTGGGGAGAAGGGAAGTTAAAAAGTTGACAGGTCAGCTATATAGGGAAAAAATCCACTGCACATTAGAAGAGTGAATAATTGGTTCCACGGCCCAGCACCTGCATGGCATGGGTACAAACAGAGTAATTCCTCCCTTGAGACATGTGGAAAGAATCTTTCACTCTTTAGCTCATTATGTCCCCATTCAGGATTTATTCTGCAAAAATCTGAGTATATTATATATCTGTATCTCAACTGACTACAAGAAAAAAAAATTGCTCAGATTCCATCCAAGCACTAAAGGAAGCAATGCATGTATAGGATATTGGACATTCTTCTCCCTTCTCCACTTTCCCCTACCCCAAACACCCATCCAAACATATGAGGAGTTATAGCAGTCAATAAACAAATTTAGAAAACATGTAAAACATTTTCATAGTTGGCCATAAACAAAAAAAAAGATACAGCCCCTCTACCATTTCCACAGAGTTCTCACCAATCCTTGCATCAACCTACAGTTTCAAGGGTGGGGAATCTGCAACCTCGAGGCCACATATAACCCTCTAGGTCCTCAAGTGCTGCCCTTTGCCTGAATCCAAACTTCACATAACAAATCTCCTTTATAAAAGGATTTGTTCTGTAAAACTTGGATTCAGTCAAAAGGCCACACCCAAGTTCATAGAAGACCGCATGTGGCCTGGAGGCTGCAGGTTCCCCACCCCCGTTAGATTTTTCTTGAAAGGTAAAAGAATTGTCAATTGCTGATAAGACATTTTCCTGACATCCTGGCGAGTCTTTCACTACACACACACACACACACACACACACATACTATTTTATGTCATTACCCTAAGAGCCTGAATTCCTCCAGAAGGGAAAAAAAGTTGAGTTTGCTAGAAAGAAAACCTCTTTTAGAATCAGACCTGCATCATTTACATACCTCATGGTAAAGATGCACAACAAAGTCTAAGTCCCTTGACCCCTCATATCATTCCTTTCCACATATCCTTTTGGCACTGAAGTACACATTCTTGATCCTCGCATCACTCTAATGTGTCCAAATGTCAATGATTGTTATATAGAATATGGTGTGGCATGAAAGGCAAAATGCTAATTTGCTAAAGAAAATAATTATTCTCAGACAGCATAATTATGGCTAAAGCACACGAATCCTTTTTCTCCTTTCCATTTTTTTCCCACTTCCTAATGACTTTTCCTTTCCCCCTCAAAATGGGGTTTCTGACAAGGAGTCTGGAACAAATTCTGACAGGCAGTCTAGAATAAACAACTACATTCTTGGGGTCAACAGTGATCTGAAACAACCTGTTGCATGGGCAAATGGAGGAGGGTGGGGTCACTGGTGGCCTTTATGAAATGAAAAATGAACTAGTGAAGCTAGAAAGAAATTCAGGTCACTTTTTATTTGATTCTTGTGTAGAGAATTATTAGGTAGTCCTCACTCTGGTGCCAATGGTTTAAACATTTATTGTATTTTAAATATATGGAATAAAGCAAGCATTTCCACAACATTGTACAATAAAAAAAGATGATTGCACATGAAACTGCAAATCTACTATCATGTAAATTTCTTTCCACCCCCCTTTTTCCCCTCCTTCCCTGTCCTGGAGATAGAGATGTCTACCATTAGGTACAAATAGGGGTACACACACACACACACACACACATGTATATATGTATGTGTATATATGAATATATGTGTATATACACATGTATGTATATGTGTATGTGCATTTATATATACGCATATATATGTGTGTAAAATTGTTCTACACATTCGTCTATTTATCAGTTCTTTCTCTGGGTGCAGACAACCACTAAATAAAATGGAACAAAAAGTACACATATGTGTATGTATGTATGTGTATATATAGTCTCTCCCTCAAACGTCCTAGGCTTTTAGTTCTTCAATCTACTCATGTCTCATGATCCACCCCTCCACCCCATCTCAGTTATAGACAAAGGTTGGCATACTCTTGATTTTGCCATCATCCACAAATGCACCACTTCCATATTCATGAATTCTAAAATCTCCATATCTGACCAAAATCCATTGACATTCCATCTCTCCCTCTGGCTTATGTTACCAAGGCCTACTCTTTGTTCATACCATGACCTCCAATCGCTTGACCCCTTAATTCTCTCCCAGGCCAATACCCCTGCACTAGCTACACTCTACTCTTTTCCTCCACCCCATCTCATTCAACAGGTTCTTTCCTTTGTCGTCCACATTTTCTTATTTATATCCATTTTTCCCCTGCCTGCTGGCTTCTTCCTTAACTACTTACAATAATGACCATGTCTCCCCCATCCTCAAAAAATATTCATTTGATTCTTCCATCCCTTCTAACTATTATCTAATATCTCTGTAGCCCTTTGTGGCTAAACTTCTTGAAAAAGTCACCTATAATAGGTGTCTCTACTTTCTTTCCTTTGTCCCTCTCTTCTTTATTTTTTTTAACATTTTTAAAAATTTTTGAGTTTCAAATTCTCTCCTTCCGGCATCTTCCCCACCTATTGAAAAGACAAGTGATATGATAACAATTACACATGTGAAATAAGGCAAAACATATTCCCATATTACTCCTGTATCCCAAAGAATTTAAAGACAAAGGAAAGACCCTATACATGTACAAAAGCAAGAAAAATGAAGAAAAAGTGAGAAAATGAAATCATTATATTTTAATTTCCACTCAGATTCCATTGGTTTTCTTTTTGGAGGTGAGTGCCATTTTTCGTCATGAGTCCTTTAGAATATTCTTGGGTCATTGTATCGATCAGAGGAGCAGTCTTTCACAGTTGATCATTGTTAGAATGTTACTGTTTGAAATGATCTTCTGGTTCTATTTACTTCACTTTGCATCAATTCATGTAGGTCTTCCCAGATTTTTCTAAAACTACTGCCATTGTATTTTCTTATAGTACAATAGTGTTCTATCACAATCAAATGCTGCAATTTGTTCAGCCATATCCCAAATAAGCATTTCCTCAATTTCTAATTCTTTGACACCACAGAAAGAACTGACATAAACATGTTTGTATGTATAGAGCCTTTCCTTTGTCTTTAAACCCTTTGGGATACAGACCTAGTGGTGGTATTATGTGGTTAAAGGGTATGCACAGTTTTGTAGCCTTTGGTCATAGTTCCAAATTGTTCACCAAAATGGTTAAACCAATTCAAAAATCCAGTAATATCACATTAGTGTCCCTCTTTTTTTCTTTTTCTGCATCCTCTCTAGCATTTGTAATTTTCTTTTCCTATCATAGTAGCCAGTCTGATAGATTGGGAAGCTGAGATTTGTTTAAGTATACATTTATCTAATCAATAGCTCTCACTCTTTTTTACCCACCCACAAGCTGGCTTCTGAACCCATCTTTCC
Organism: Vombatus ursinus; assembly: GCF_900497805.2. Classification (NCBI taxonomy): domain Eukaryota; kingdom Metazoa; phylum Chordata; class Mammalia; order Diprotodontia; family Vombatidae; genus Vombatus; species Vombatus ursinus. The sequence continues at coordinate 11,319,284 of NW_020954615.1, read as the reverse complement.
ACCAAAACTTCTCTCCCTAAAGTTACTGGTGATCTCTAGATTGTTAAATCTAACAGTTTTTATTTTTTTACAGTCATTTACCTACCTCTATTCTCGCATCTCCAAATGCCTTTCAGACATTTTCAATTGCATGTGCATTAGACATCTTAAACTCAACATGTCCAAAATGATGATGCTCAACAGAACCCTTTACCCTCTCCAAGCTTTTCTATTACTCTCAAGAGCATCATCATTGTCCCAGTACCCCAGGCTTGCAGATTATGTGTCTTCTTGGATTCCTAGTTATGTCTTACTCTCCATACCCATCCTGTTGCTATGGATTGTAGACTTGACATTTGTATTATCTCTGAAATATACCATCTTCTCTCCTAAGATAAGGCTTCCTCCCTGGTGCCAGGACTCATTATCTCACGTTTGTACTATTGCAATAGTCTGCTTATGTGTCTGTCTGCCTAAAGTCTCTCATGACTTTAATCCATTCTCCATTCACTTGCTGAAGTTATTTAGCTAAAGTGCAGGTCAAATCACGATGTTGTTGTTCAGTAATTTTCAGTTGTACCCAACTTTGTAGAGTTTTCTTGGCAAAGATATTGAAACTGATTTCTACCCTCTTCTCCAGCTCATTTTACAGATAAGGAAAGTGAGGCAAATGGGGCTAAGTGACTTGCCCAGGGTCACATAGCTAGTAAGTGTAGGAGGTCTGGTTTGAACTCAGAAAGATGAGTCTTCCCAATGATAGGCGCAGCACTTTATCCACTTGAACCACCTAGCAGTCCCCTAAATCATGTTACTCCCTACACAATGGACTATAGTAGTTTCCTATCACCACCAGAATAAAAAAAAAAATTTCTTTTGTTGATATTCAAAGCCCTTCATTGACTACCTACCTCTACATTTCCAACCTTCTTATACCTTACTTTCTGCCTCATACTCTTTGATCACATTAACACTGACTCCCTTGATGTTCCACTAACAAGAAGCTCCATTTTTCAGTCTATCATACCTATAATGCTTCACCTCCTCATCTCTAACCCTTGGCTTCTTTCAGTTCCCAACCAAAATTCCATCTTCTATAGTAAGCCTCTTCCAACATTCTTAATTTTAGTGTATCTGTCTTTTAATTATTTCTTATTTATTCTGTGACTAGATGACACAGTTGTTAGAGCATTAAACTTTGAGTCAGGAAGATCTGAATGGAAATCTGGTCTCAGACACTCACTAGCTGTGTGACTCTAGGTAAATCACTTAATCATGTTTGTCTCAGCTCCTCATTAGTAAAATAAGCTGGAGAAGGAAACGGCAAACCACCCCAGTGCCTTTGCCAAGAAAACCCTAAATGTGGTCATAAAGAGTCAGACACAACTGAAAAAATTGAACAATAATAATTCATCCAGTGTATAGCTTGTTTGTATATATTTGCTTATTGTTTCTTTCACTAGATTGTAAGCTCCTTGAGTCCAGGGACTGTCTTTTGCCTTTCTATGTATCCCCAGAGCGTAGCACAGTGCCTGGCATATAGTATGGGCTTAATAAATACTTATTTACTGATAGACAAATGAAAACTATGTCCAGAAATTCAGAGTAGAGAAATCTATCATCTTTCAGATTTCTTATTTCCTTTCCTTGAGTCAGAAAATTATTGTTGCAATAAGACCATTCCACCTTGTTTTTTCACATTTTTTTTAGAATTGACAAAATGTAAGATGAATTAACATTAACTCTTACATGCTATAATCATCATTGAATCACTATTTGCTTTCATTGGATGCATTGTTCAGAAATCAATGCTGACTCACCAGATAACCACTCTTTACCATGTCACCTCTCACTTCCATTTACTAGTAGTTTCAAATTTATCATTGGTTAGGATTTGAAGCTGATGATGAATGTTTGGCCAGGAATTGAACAGCTTGAAAGAAGATCAAATTGACTTTATGGAATTTAAATTTTATTTTAGGGACTCCATATCTCTCCTTGGAAATGAGGCCTTTTTTTTTTCAATACCAGTGGAATTTTTTCATGTCATATACTTTCAAAACTATCTATCTATCTATCTATCTATCTATCTATCTATCTATCTATCTATCTTTCTATCTATCTATATCTCTATATATAATTGAAAGAGAACCTCTCAAAGCAATGGAGAGAGGTACATAGTACATAAGAACAGTCTGTAACTTATAACACAAGAGTAATTACTTTCACAAAGCAGTGCAAATCAAGGGCTTCATCTTAGAAATGGGAGGGGGAAGTAAAATAAGTCATGTAGCAAGAAGACTGAATAGCCTTCAGGTAGCCCACATACTCCATTGAAATCAGTACAATGTCCATAGAATGTGAGGAAAGAATCTGGACTGTTTGGTTGGTTGAACATGGTGAAATGAGGGTAAGAAATGATGAGTTAAATTGCATAAGTAAAGGGGATATTCACATTAATAAGATAACTCTTCATGGTAGTTCTAGAGATGAAAGAAGAACTGGAATCCTCAGATACCTGAATTTCATGATAGACTTGCAAGTGTCTTATTCTTCCCCATACCTCCTGCCCCTGTTACAGGGTCTGAATCTGATACTGAAATTAAATACATGGGTAAGGTTTCTATTAATTTTTCTTTGTGAGGTTGATGAGAACTATACCTCTTAGTGTGGATATAGCTCAACATGACATCTGAGGAATTTTGTAGAAAGTTTTAAATTTCCTTTTAGGATGGTACAAAACAAAATGGTTGGTTCATTTGCTTAGATATAATGTTTTCTCAGGAATATAAATTTATTATCTACAGAAATAGGAATTCTGCCTTTATTGAAAAGTCCAAGGGTGGTTGGCTGTGAATGCCATTATTTTTTTTTCTGTATCACAGTCTTCTTCTTTTTCATATTTTCTTTGAATCCTAACAATGGTATGATATGAGAAATATTAATGTGCCCTCTTCCTATTTCTCTCTAACTCTCAATTTAAAATTGAGGATTATTTCTGAGTGCACAAAAGATTCTAGGCTTAACCCACATAGTAGATTTTGTGTGGTGTAGATTTGCTACAATTAACATTATCTGAAAGTCCATTTTCATGCTTTTTTTTCTGTCTTACTTCCTTAGGCCTTTCCAAATCACATAGGATAATAATTGAACTTGAAAGTGTAAAAAGCACCAGCTTTTTCTGTCTCCCAATACACAACACCTGTATTGAAGTTTAGATGTTTGACTGATAGACAAGATTCCTTCCCTTGGAGAATCTCAGGTTTAGATGACAGGTTCTCCTCTAGGACTGGCCAGAGTAAATATGAACAGATGGTAGCAATATGTGTGGGAGCTTTCATGTCCAAAATTACCATTATGCATAAATTTTCCTAAATAGTCCAGAAGGAACAAGATTATTTGGATTCAAATTGTGAGTGATCCATTCTCTCTTTTGTTATGCATCTCACGCAGATCCAGAAAATACACACACACACGCACACACACACACACACACAGAAAGAGAGAGAGAGAGAAGCATAATACAAATTACAGAGAGAGCAATATTGTTATATTTGTGAAAGTTGATTTTTTCTTTCTAAACCCTAAATCTTTCTAAACAAGGGTTTCATCTTAAAAATAAATGATTTGAAGGGAGAAGTAAAACAAGTCATGCAGAAAGAAGACTGGATAGCCAACAGGTAGCCCACATGCAAACATATCTGAAATTGGTGTATAATCTCAACATGAGTCCAGGACTCCAATTGCATTAGAATGGGGAACGCCTAATGTGGTCACTACTTCTAATGTATTTACATTCTAAATCTAATATGTTTGAGTTATAAGTGTTGAGTATTGCCTAGAGACGTGAGGTGATTTGCCTGGCATCACACAGATAATACGTGGCAGAAGAAAGACTTGAGACTGTATCTTCTTGACCTGAAAGGCCATACTTTTGTTTCTCTCTTTCTCTTGGTCTTTTTCTCTTCTTTCCATTAGAATTACTCATATGCATGTGCTATCAGCTACCTCTGAATAGACACAGTACTGGTACTATGAGACTGATAAATGAAAGGCCAGATTGCCAGAAGATGCCTACTGCTTAATTGACCCTATGTTAAAACACATTTTAAATTTTTCATTAAGACCTGGTATTTTCCCCAGAGGTTTTTCAAATTGCCAAATTCCCTCTCCATATGAAACTCTCTGCAATAGGATTTGGGGACTTTATTCATTTCATGTGCTCTTAAATTCCCTAGGGTTGTGGACATATCCCTTTCCCTTTCTATGACTCAGTTTCCTCATCTGTCAATCTAGCTTTCACACAACTATGACAAAGATATTCCTAAAGCACAGTTGTGATTATGCTAGTCCTTTGATCATGATGCAGTGACTCCCTGGACACTTTATCATAAAAGACTAACTCTTTTGACCAACATTTAAAATTCTTCATGCTATGACTTCTACCTACCTTTATAAACTAACTTTGTATTGCTTGTCCTCATGTATTTTAGGTTCCAGACAAACTGGCCAACTTGGGAGTCACCAACATGTAGTGGAAAGAGAGCTGAATTCAGAGTCAGAGTACTAGATTCACCTACCAGGTGTGTCATTTACTATGCATGAGACTTTGGGCAACTCACTTAACCTAGTTCTTTTAAATGTAAATTTATATGGACCTCAGTTCTTTTATCTGTAAATTAAGGGGAACATTAGATGGACTCTGAGATTGTTTCTTCTCTAGATCTATGATCCTATAATTCTACTTCTTATTTCCCTTATATTAAATTATGTTCCATCTTTTGCAGAACCTATCCCATATGCATGGAATGCAAATCTCTAGTTCCCTTCAAGGCTCAACTTCAGTGCCACCTGCAAAACACATGATGCCTTTCCTGATACCTTAGTTATTAGTGACCTCCAGTAGCCAAAAATATTTTCAAATATATCTCTATCTCTGGCACATAGTAGGTGTTTGTTGCCAAGAGTCATCACATATTTGGCATACTAGCCTATGGAGGCCTGGCATTTAGTTGAACTGAAAGTAGGGCAGAAGTGATGTAAAAGAATGTTCACTAGACATGTAATGAAAAGACCAGGATTCTAGTTCTGTCTCTAAGATTTATATGTTGCCAAATCATTATTCTGTCTGAGCCTTGGTTTTAACATCTGGGAAAAACAAACAAACAAAAAAAGTGAAACATGAGGTTAGTCCTTTTTCAGGATCTATTATTTAATGAGTCTGCAATTCCATTTCTGTAATGTCCTACCTGTATATCCACTGCTTTGTTGACTTCAAAACCAATCTGCTCTTGGCTCCACAATCCAAATCTAAACTGATCATTCAAGGGAGAACACTGAAAATCCAATGCTTGAGTTGAATAGAGTAAGATGCTTTTTCTCTTCCATCTGGGAGAGGAATCTTGGCTGGCCCATTGAGAATGAAATGGCAATGTTAGTAAATCAGCATTGTTGTCTTCTTTGTTGTTTTTGAGATGAGGGAGACAATGAACTAATTTGGGGTTGAATTAAAAGTGCTGTTATTGCAAAGAAAAAAGTAGTGTGCAAAGTAGTGGTATTTCCCCTGTTAGTGATCAATGTGTTTACATTCACAAAGCTCAGATAACACTCCTGGGCTGCTACTCCCTAATCAGCTCTTCTATGCCATTTTTTCAGGGATGAACAAGAAAAGTGTTTATGCAAATTTCTTGGTGACCAATTGAGATATAAAATTGATGGAAACCATCCATTCAGCAATTCTGTCTGCCAGAGGACTCCATAGCATCCATAATTATCACTCTAAATTTGCAAGTGCATACCTTAGGATAATCTCCACTGTTCATCATTTCTCCTTGCTATTTCTAAATGAATCCATCTGACAGATTTAATATTTTAAGTTTTGACCCTGAGAAAACAAAATATCACAAGAGCACAGGTTGCAATGGGGATTAGACAGGTTATCTAATCTATTTCAGAAGCTTCTGGCAGGAAGTCCTTCAAAATCCTCAGATAGGCAAGGCAGTATTAATTCCAAGAAACACTAAAGGAAGAATCTGGAGCCTCTGTTATCAAGGATTATGAAGTTGTAAGCTCTCTGAAAACATGGGGAAAAGTTGTTTATGTATCAATTTTATGACACCTAATATCTTTTAAATTGCCTTGAACATAGTAGGTTCTTAATACCACAAAATACTTCAGTGGATCTGTGATCTCACTGTTGTGGGAATACCATCTAGATTCAGACCTCATCCCATCTGCACCTGTCTATCTTAAGTGATATTGTCCATATCCATCCATAAGCTGTCCATAGAGGGCAGGTTCAACATGTTGAGGTTTTTTGTTTTGTTTTGTTTTGTTTGTTTGTTTTTTTAAATTCTCTTACTATCTTGTGAATATCAGGGGAAGGCATGGTGCCCATCAGTTCTCTCTGCCTCTTGTCATGGAAACAACAGTACCTCCTCCTCCTCCTCCTCCTCCTCCTCCTCCTCCTCCTCCTCCTCCTCCTTCTTCTTCTTCTTCTTCTTCTTCTTCTTCTTCTTCTTCTTCTTCTTCTTCTTCTCTCTCTTTCTCTTTCTCTCTCTTCTTCTCCCTCTCCCTCCCCCTGTCATTCTCTCCCTCTCTCTCCAGAATCCTCCTAAGACAATTCAAATGGAAGTGATTTAGTTTCCTGGAATGGTACTGGTAAAATTTCCAGGTTTCATAGGCCTACAACAATGAGGCCAGCACAACATTTTTGTAGACCTTCAGTTTGGTAGCTTAATGCCTCTTCTCTCCCACACTTTCCTTCAGAACCTCTTAAACAGTGAGCTAGCTCTGGCAAGGTATGTCAACTTCATCATCTATGTTTACCTTCTTGGAATGTATACTGCCATGACAAGTGAACTTATCCACAGCTTTCCTAATTTCTCCACTAGTTATAACCAATGGTTTCACATATGGCTGGTGCAGAGCTGACTGGTGGAAAACCTATATTTTCTTGGTGTTGTCAGGTCAAAATCAGAACAAGCAGGAGAGAATTGATCCATGTTCTGTTGCATCTCAGCCTCAGAGTCTGCATTGGGTGCACAATAATATGTGAACAAAGGACATGCACCAACTCTTCCTCCTCTTTAGTCTTGACTTGTAACCTTTGCAAGTTAAATAATTTACCATCCATGAAATAACTAACCTTGATTCTGTTTTCATCCTTGTTCAAGACATCTGACAACATCAATGAAAACATCATTATATAAAGCATTGGAGCAAACTAACAGCCCTTCTTCACTATGTTGGTGACTAGGGAAGCATGAGAGCATAGTCTGCTATCCAAAACCCATACAAGCTTATGTCATGGAATTGATGCATGATACTGATGAACGTCTTTGGGTAACCAAATTTTTCCATGATATTCCACAAGTTCTCATGACTGACAGTATTAAAGGTCTTGGTCAGATTGACAAATGTATATGGACCTCAGTTCTATTCCTGCAATTTCTTCTGGATTTGTTGGGCAGCAAACACCAAATTGACCATTCTTCAGCCCTTGATGAAGCCACACTGGATCTCGGGTAGATGAGCATCCTCCAGGTGAAGGAAGGATAAGTCTATTAAGGAGGTATCTGGCAAGAATCTTGCCAGCAATGACTAGGAAAGAGACCTTGCCTCCATAATTGACAAAGGACAATTTATTTCTTTTTCCTTTATATAGGTGGACAATGGAGGCATCCTTGAACTTTTGGGGGATAATCTCCTCTTGCCATATAACCTGGAAGATTCCAGTCAGTTTTTGTATGAACAACAGACTCTTTGCTTGTAAATCACAGGTAGAATAGAATCATCACTAGGTGCTTTGTCACAAGAGAGGAGTCTAATGGCATTCAATGCCTCTTCTTCAGTTGGAAATTTGGCTAGAGAAAGATTGACTTCAACCTGAGGTAAATGGTCAATGGCTTTAGCATTGCTTCATTATGGTCTGTTGAGAACACTATGGAAGTTTTCAGCCCGTCTCTCTAGGATCATGTCCTTAACACTAATCAATATAGCTCCATTATTGCTGAGTAGTTGTTATGTAGCTTAGGTTTTTGTCCCATAAATAGCCTTCAGGGCATCATAAAAGCACTTTGGATTGTTACTATAAGTGTAAAACTGAGTTTCATCTGCCTTATTATTTAGTGAAGTATCCTGAATAACTCTAAGCTTCACTTGCACTTAACTTTTGATGGAGTTAAACACTGCTTTCTTAGAAACAGATAAACTATTCTGCTGGTAACCTCTGTGGAGTTCTTGTTTTTCATGTAGTAACTTCTGAATCTCCCCATCATTTTCATCAGACCGATTCTGATGTTTACAAGTGTTCTGGCCCAGATGAGTAAATATGGCAGTGTTCATCAAATCTCTGAAAGAGATTTTCTCCTGTTCTCCTCCACTGTTGCCAACTGTGTGTTGGCTCAGCTCTCCCTCCAAGTTAGCAATGAACTATTTACACTTAGAGAAACACTCTAATTTGTTGACATTCAGTCTTCTGGTAGTCATCTTGGCTTGGGGCTACCACTTTTGTTGAACGTGAATGTTTATCTTGGAGAGGTTAAGTCTATGATCAGTCCAGCACTCTTTGCCATACATTGCCTTCATCACTCTTATATCCTGTCTTTCTCCTCTCTTTACAATGACATAGTCTATTGAATGTCAATGCTTGCTACAAGGGTGCATCCACAAAGCTTTATTGCATTTATGTAAACAGAAGACCGTGTTTTGATGATAAGGTCATGAGACACACACAACTTCAATTGTGAGTGACTCTTGCTGTTACTCTTCCTGACTCCATTCCTCCCAAGAATTCCCTGACATGTCTGTGCCTACTTTGGCATTAAAGTCAGTCAGAATTACAAACTTGTTCTCTTTTAGCACATCGATGATGAGGATCTCCAGGTCTTCAAACAATATTTCTTTGACCTTATTAGGGTTTGTCATGGTGGAGGTATATGCACTGATGATGGTGGCATGGCATTTTCCTGCAAGTAGCAATCACATTGTCATCAGTTTGTCATTTACTCCTTTTGGTATACATATAAGTTTGTTGACTGGAGTAGTTTTGATTGCAAAACCCATGCTAGCTTTGTGGCACTTTTCATCATAGTGACCACCCCACAAAAATGTATCCTGCTCTGACTTCAGTAATCTAGCCTTTATTTGCCACCCTTGTTTCACTTAGGGCTGCTAGGTGGTTACAATACTTGCTGAGTTCTCTCATAGCAAGAGCTGTTTGTCTTTCAGGTCTACTGGACTTCATGTTGTCCATAAACATCACAACATTTCATGTACTAACACTGAGTAGAATCATCTTTGCAAAAGCTTTTTTTTATTATTTTTACTTTTTTTTGTATTTTCACCAAAAGGTAGCATCCGTACCTGCTGCAGTAAGGAAAGCAGAGTTAGGTTAGGTGAAGCAGACATTTTTAGGACAATTTTTCTAGCCACTTCCTCATCCTAGGACATGAGCAGTACAGCACTTAAGGGACTGCCAAACCCCACAGTGAAAAGACTATCCTATGAACTGGACTGCCTGCATGTAAAATTGTGACTATAGCTCCCAGTAGATCCACACCTACTACTTTGTCACTTGCCTATTTCCACAGGACCTCAAGGTAGACAAAAATGTTAAAAAATAGTATGGATGATGTCTTTTGACTCATGCATAAATTTGATTTAAATGAAGCAAAGCTGTGTGAAGTCATCAGCCTTACTCTCTCTTCCAGGGTCTTTGGAATCCTGTGGCAAGACCAAAGTCAAGATGACTGGCAATGCCCCTGGATACAATGTATTACCTTGGTGTCTTCAATGTCTAACCAAGCTCTAAGTACTCCACAGTGCCTGCTTCAGCCACATTGATGGTTGTTGGAACAAATTTATCTCATCTACCCATTTTATCAGGAAAAATCTTCACATGCTTGGGGTAGACTCCTCCCCTAACACACCTACAGGTTTGAGGCCCTTCAATTACCCTCAACCTGGTTTATCCCATCTACCAAAATGGTTTGTTTTACGTATGGCTGTCACATATGCTACAGCTTCTTGGAGCCACAAGTGAGAGTTGGGTGGCAGGTGGACATCAAAGATAGAAAGTAGTCCTGAAAAGAGCTTGACAGTCTTCATACAAGAGGTACTAGTCTTCCTTTAACACCCCTTACTCCCCTGTCTATATACGTATGTGTGTGTGTGTATATATATATATATATGTGTGTGTGTGTGTGTGTGTGTGTGTGTGTGTGTGTGTGTATGTATGTATATATGTGGATATGTATATGTATGTGGATATGTATACATGTGTATATATGTATATATACACATACATACATACACACATGTGTATGTGTGTATGTATGTATTCCCCTGCTCATCAATTTCTTTGATGACATCTTTTATTGTTTTTCCTTCAAACTTCCTTTTGTATAATATATTGCAAACTTTTTATTCCCACCAGGCACTTATCTCTTTATCTTTAAGTGATATTAATTTGGAGACTCTTAACATTGCATGACTTATAGTCATAAAACAAAACCAGAAAAAATACTGGTCAAAAAAAATAAAATGAACATTTGCTTCGAAGAGTTGTTGGGGAAAAAAGATGAATTTTCCCAAAAGCAATCCAACTGTCTCTAATCTCCCTGTTCATTTTTTAGATCTAACTGGATTACCCATTTCCAGATTCTCTCCAAGATCCACATCCATATACATATAAACAGAAGGTTTTTATAGTTTGTTTATCTAACTCTATATCATTGTCTGAATAAGTTGTAATAAATATTAATTAAATTGAATGCTTTATTTCAGGCATTGGGATTTTTTTTAATATCTTAACATTCTGTTTGATCTAAACTTGACTCATGTTGGCAGAATAATTCAAAGGGATGAGGTATTAGTGGTGGTAAACCCTGGCTACAAACTATCCTATATGTCTGTATACCTTAGACTTTATATGGTCCATCTAGTGCATTTACCTTTAATAGTTATCCAGAGAAATGGGAAGGGGTGGTGAAAGGTAAAAGACACTTACATAGCACCTACTGTATGCCAGTCACTGTTCAAAATTTTACAAATATTTCCTCATTCAATCCACAAAACAATCCTAGGAGGTAGGCGCTGTTATTATCTCCAGTAGTTGTGTAATTTTTCAGATATGTTTGACTCTCTGTGACTACATTTGGCATTTTCTCGGCAAAGATACTAAAGCAGTTTGCCATTTCCTTATTTTACAGATGAGGAAACTGAGGCAGAAAGGATTGAGGGACTTGCCCACCACCCCACCGCTAATAAATGTCTGAGGCCAGATTTGAACTAAGGAAGTTGAATCTTCCTGAGTTCAGGCCCAGCATTCTATCCACTGTGCCACAAACCTGCTTATCTCCATTTTACAGTTGAGGAAACTGAGACAAACAGAGGTTAAGCATCTTGCCTAGTGTTTGAAGAGCTGATGACTATAGGAGGCCTGCTTTGAACTCAGGTCTTCTTGACAGTAGGCCCAGTACTCTATCCACCAGCTGCACAATTAGCTCAAAATAAAGGCATTTGCTAAGTTGTTATTTTAAGACTATAGCTATAAAATATCATCACAGCCTACTGAAACTTTAGCCTCTTTCTTTCTCTGATAAGTGAGCTTTTTTTTAAATCTTATCTTGCCAATGTTTAGATCTTCACACAACTTTCTGCAGCCTCCTCATCACCTCCAGGTGGCTGACAACAACCTCTTTAATAATTCATTCATTCTCTTTTATGCCTCATTTGACGCTGATAATCAGTGTCACTGAACAGAGATATCTCTGTGGTTGCAGTTGTCAAGGAATCTTGTGATCTTAGCAAATTCTTGAGAGAGCCCACATTATTTGGCAGTAAAAATCATAACATAAATAGAAGCAATCTATGATGTCTTTTCATATTATAAAATACTTTACATACACTGATGAAACCTGTAGCCCTGTAAAATAATGAGTATACATACTGTTATCTACAATTTGCATATTAGTAAACTGAGGCTTAAAGAGCCTAAACAACTCATTTAAAGTTATCCATTTTACTGAATTGAACAAGTCTTTGTTGCATACTATTTGCCCAGATCTAGAGTGGGAACTAGGGACATGGAGACATAAATAAATCAATCTCCTACCTCAAAGAATATGCATTCTACTAGTGAGATGTACATAAACAAGTAAACTCAAAGTATGTAAAACATAATTTCATGAGGAAGAGAATAATAAGAATTGAAGTGTTCACAAAAGACTCCAGAGAAGATTCTATATGAATGTTGCTTTTATAGTATCTAGGGATTCAGCAGAGGAAAGATGAGGAGACAATGCCTTGTAGGTATGAGGGATAGCCAATATAGACACAGAAAAGAGATATAGAATGTCTTGTACATAGAATAGCTAGTAGTCTAGTTGGAGTAGGAAAGGCAGAAATAAGAATTAAGCCTGGACAATTAGTGGAAATTGGATTATGGGGGACTGAGTTAGAAGGTTATTTTTTTTCTACAAATAATAAAGAATCATTCAACATTCCAAGCCAGGGAATGACATGATCATATCTGTACTGTGGGAATATCAGTATGGTGGATGTGTAGGCAGCCAGACTTAGAGTGGAAGTGACTCTGAATTTGCATAGCACACCTTTCCTTTATGCTTTACTCATACAGCATAGAGCTTTCTTTGATGTGGTCATGCCATTCTGGATGGTCCTGTGCCAGCATTTCCTATGTCTCACAGTCAATATTAAAGTTTTTCAAAGATACCTTGAGAATGTCCTTATTCAGCTTCTTCTGATCATTATGTGAGCATTTACCTTGTTCAAGTTTTCCATAAAATAGTTGTTTGGGTAAGTATGTACTTGGCATTCAAACTACTTGCCTAGCCCATTGGAGTTGTGCTCTCTGTAATAGAGTTTGAATGCTTGGCAGTTCAGCTCTAGAGAGAACCTCAATATGTGGTACATGTCTTGCCAGGTGATTTTCAGGATTTTCCTGAGACAAATCAAGTGGTAGCAGTTCAGTTTTCTGGAATGGCACTGATAAGACTATCCAGGCTTCATAGACACAACAGTGAAGTCAGCACAATGGTTCTGTAGACCTTCATTTTGGTAGGCAGCCTGATACCTCTTCTGTCCCACACTTTCCTTTGGAGTTTCCCAAACTCTGAGAGAGCTTTGACAAGATTCTTGCCAGAGCCTCCTTGATTGACTGATTAATCCTCTGAAAGACAATCACATGCCCAAGAGTCAGTGTGGCTTTAGAAAAGGCTGTGAAAAGGTTAACATGGTGTTTGCTATACAACAAATATACAACATTTGTTGATGTGACCAAGGCTTTTGACAGTCATTTCTGAAGGCCTGTGGAAGATCATGGTGAAATTGAGTTGCCCAGAGAAGTTTGTCAGCATTGTACAGCAGTTTCATGACTGTATTCTTGCACAGGCTCTGGAGGAAGGACAATGCTCTCATACTTTCCCAGTGATGAACTGAGTAAAGTAGGATTGAGTGTTTGCTCCCATGTTCTTCAGAATGATTTTTTCCATAATTGTGTGAGACCTTCAATGATGACAAAAACAGCATCAAAACCAGCTTCCACACTGTGACAAATAAAATGCCCAAAATACAGTTTCTGTATAATAATCAATTTATTAGTTAGTCTAGCAAATAATCAATAAATTGATGGTCAGTGGTCTCTCTGGATAACTAAAGATAAAGTCATGGAGATCCCTGAATGCTTAAATACCTTTAGAAAAGGGGGTGCCCCGACAGGTAAAAATCAACCCTGATTGGTGAACAATTGATGAGGGGGTGAACTTTCAAATGAAGAGTTGGGCTAAAAGTCTTCAGCCCCTCCTTTTAGGATGTGGTTTGATCATGAGACTCAGTCACCTCCAGACATCTGGACATCTCTGTCCAGACTACTATGGCTTATTTTTTCTTTCATAAGCTGGGTTCCCCTGAACTCTAATGCAGGGGTACAATGACTTGGGCCCAATGTTTTAGGGATGAAATGCACCTAGATTAGATTCTGTTTACACTATAAGCAAAAGTAAGGTCCCCTACTTGGGTGGGGTCCACCCAAGATCACAGAGCACTGTACCTTGAGGATTACACCAATATTTTCTACTAGATTAGTCTTTCAGAGACTGGCTGAATGGCCTACAAGGGCTGGTCCCTGAAGAAGGAAATAGAAAGGAAAAATCTTAATCCTAATTTAATAGTTGGTATTAAGGTAATAGAAAAATAATCATTTCTCTCAGCACTGATGATCAACTAGTTGATGTGAAAAGGCCAGGACCAAAGTGGAGGGGGAGTTGGTATAAAACTTTTCTTTGCAGATGATTGTTCATTCAACGCAGTCTCTGAGGCCAGTGATGCAGCAGAGTATGGACTGATTTTCTGCAATCTGTGCTAATTTTGGCCTGACAATCCAGCCAAGAAAAACAGAGGTCTTCCACTAGCTAGTACCACCCTGTCCATATGTGAAATTATTGGTCACAGTAAATGAAGAAATTTTGAATGCTATGGATAAGTTCACTTACTTTGGCAATGTACTTTCCAGAGATGTCCATATAGGTGATGAAGTTGATGCCAGTCAACAGGTGATGATAAAAGGGCAGAAGTGGAATTTAAAGTCAAGCTCTTTCCTCTATCCCATAGAGGCAAAAATGAAACAGTTTCTAAGAGCAACCATTCATATAATGCACTAAGGTTTACAAAGCATTTCACATATCTCATTTTATGCTTATGATATTAGTGGTAGGTGCTGCCGTTTTCTGGATTTTACAAAGGAAGAAGTTGAATGACACAGAGGTTAAGTGACTTGCCTATGGTTGCACAGCTACAAAGTGTCTGAAACCAAATTTGAACTCATCTTCCTGAACAAAGTCTAGCACTCCATCAATTGTGCCAGCTAACTACTGATAAACAAAATTCATAGAAGTAGTTAAATAGTAAGTACATCCAAAGTAATGCAAACTGATTTCAGGCTAAAGATAATTCTAATAACTGCTGGGATCTAGAAAAACTACTTCAGCTGGCTCTGAAGGAAGACCATAGATTCTACCAGGCTGCCATCATAAACACACTTGTGTATCTCTTTTAGCCCTCGTATAAGATCATTGGACTCTATTTTTTAAAACTGAAAGATATTTGAGAGATCATCTATTAATACCCCTCATCTTTACAAATGAAGAAACAGGACCAGAGAAGTTTTAAATGCCTTCAGGAAAGGATTTAAGTGATTTTTTTTATCTCCATATACCTGGCAGCCAGCATAGGGTCTTGGCCAAAAGACATTTAGGGTTTCTTGAATTGAATTCTATTTTTTTTTCAAATTACATTGCAAAGGTACAAAGGGAATCACTACATAAGAATGTAGCCTCCTGGTTGGATCACATAGTCTGCACTGGATTCATTCAACAATTCCTACTACTTCACTGTTGAGTTTTGCAAAGATAAAGTTTAAAAAACTGTTGCTTTTCACAAGGCTTTGCCCATAGCAACCACTCAACATGTATTTGTTGATCTATTAATTGATTCTTCTTGTCATCTGCTTTCAATTCTTCCTTCCAGTGGAATAAAAGTCAAACATTTTTCCATATTCTCCTCTTGTTTCTGATATATTTAAGGACTGTTTTTTCTATTTCATTTTATGTTTTTGGCAAATTACATTCCATTTTCTGCTTTGACTTTCCTGACCTTACTCCTACAAGCCTTAGAAATTTCTTTCTATTCCCTGGTAAATTCAACTTGCTTTCTTTCCTTTGACAGTTCTGTTCTTAGCTTGGCCAACTTGTTTCCCCATCATTTTGCACAGGAAGATGATCTCCTACATCCCTTAGTGGAAAAGTTCTTCGCTGATATTAGATATTTTTTGAAAGCTTCAATTTGCCCTATATGCATATGTAGTGTCAAGCTGCATTCCTTAAGCTCCTCCAAGGATGACTCACTGTGATCTGAAGATTACCGTATCTGAGTACATGAAGGTTGTTTTAGAACAAAGAGAACAGTTATGTGTCTGTCATCTGTCATCTGAGCCTAGGTAAGTTTGGAGAGGGTCCTCCATTATCTATGAGCTAATCACTAGGGACTGATTTTTTTTTGAAAAAGCATTCAGGAGGGGCAGAGCCAAGATGGTAGAGTAGTAAAAAAAGTGACTTGCTTGAGCTTTCCCCCAAACTCCTCCAAATACCTATAAAAATGGCTTTAAACAAATTCTAAAGCAGCAGAACCCACAAAAAGACAGAGTGAAACAAATTTCAAGCCCAAGGCAAACTGGATGTTCGATTGGAAAGGTATATTGCACTAGGGTAGGAGAGGAGCATGGTTTGGCATGGGCATGCAGGCTGCAGCAAACCTGGAGCAGGCCTCAGGGGACTGAATCAAAGACAGCTATGGTGGATTCCAGACTTCTCAACCTACTAATACCAAAGACAACTTAGAAGGCCAGTGGGAAAAGTCTGCGTCTGTGGAGATGAGAGAGAAGTGTGGGGTCCCAGCCCCAATTCCCAAGCCTGGATCTGGGGCAGCAGCTGCTTCCTGAGCTTCCAGCCCACAGACAAAGGAGGAATTGGGTGGTTGATCAGAGTGTGATTGCAGGGATCTCTTTGCTGGTGTAGGATTCTCTTTCTTTGCCGTGTTTGGATCTCGGTCACAGTTTTGGGTGGTGTTCCTGGGGTGAGGAGGAGCACTGGTGTGATGGAGCTTGTAATGGTGGTGGAGAGGAAATCCTCCTCACAGTTCTAAGACAGAAAAGAGTGCTTGTGGTCACTCATAGACCTGAGCACAGGCCAGGAAAGGAGTGAACACCTTGCCCTTGATCATAGCACCTTGGAAGAACTGAAAATTTTCAGATCCCTAGAAGTATCTCTGAAAACAGCTGCACAAAACCCCTGAAGCTTGGGACAGTACATTTTCCACACTGGAAGCAGGCTCCTACATTAACAAAGAGTTTATAACTCAATTAATTGGCTGTGATCATGAGCAAGCAGTGCAAAAAGAATCAGACCATAGAATCTTTCTTTGGTAACAAAGAAGATCAAAACCTACAACCAGAAGAAGACAACAAAGTCAAAGCTCCTACATCCACAGCCTTCAAGAAAAATATGAATTGGTCCCAGGACATGGAAGAGCTCAAAAAGGATTTTGAGAAGCAAGTAAGAGAAGCAGAGGAAAAACTGAGAATGATGTAAGAAAATCATGAAAAACAAGTCAACATCATGCTAAAGGAGACCCAAAAAAATACTGAAGAAAATAACACCTTAAAAAATAGCCTAACCCAAATGGCAGAAAAGGTCCAAAAACTCAATGAGGAGAAGAATGCTCTAAAAAACAAAATTGGCCAAATGGAAAAGGAAGTCCAAAAGCTTACTGAAGAAAATACTTCCATCAAATTTAGAATGGAGCAATTGGAAGCTAGTGACTTTATGAGAAATCAAAACACAGATTGGGGGAGGGCGTAATCAGAAGCAAACACTTCTAAGGAGGGAGAGAGTTAAAAGAAAGAATAGAATAAATGAGGGGCAGGATAAAATGAAGGGAAATATACTTAGTTTTTCACAATATGACTACTATGGAAGTGTTTTTCATAAATACACATGTATAACCTGTATCAGGTTGCTTGCCTTCTCAATGAGGGTAGGTCTGGAGGGAGGAAGGGAGAAAATTTGGAACCCAAAATTTTAAAAACAAAAGTTAAAAAGGCTGGAGAAGAGGAGAAAAAGGAAGGAAAAGAACTGGAAGGAAAAGAGTAAATTTGGTATTGATTAGTTTATATTCATTAGAGGTGAAATATATAAGAGCTAGTAAGTATTTCTCACAAAGATGTCACTTGCAAATGTACCAATGTGCCTTGGATGCTGGCCTCTCAGTTCATTATCTTTATTCCATGATTGTTGATTGTTTAGCATTCCCTTCTCTCTATGAGGGAACAAAATTGCCTCTTCAATAATTTGATTCCTATTTGTTTTGGGTGTTCCTGAAGAAAATGCTTAGATGAAAGCAAATTCCCTGACACAGGTGCACTATGTTAGACTATGGATAATAATATTGTTCCTGTCTTTGCTTCTATTTATTTGTAATGAAAAGCTTTCAACAAGGTTTCTACATACACTCACTTCTAGTTTTCATTTTTCTTATGAGTATGACTTCTTAATATGTATGTCTATTTTTTTGCTGACTCCATTCTTTTTTTGTGGAAGGGGGTGGCTATTCTGTTCTTTCTGAAGATTTCCATATCCAGAATGATTTTGTAGTCATGAGTTTCATCCCATTGAGTCAGTGGTACCTGTGAGGTCAAAGTGCTTTATTGGTTTAGGATCTCTAGTTGACTTTGCTCTTTATCCCTACCCATACAGTTGCCAAATCTCACCATTTCTACTTTCATAACATTTCTCAAATCTGACCCCTTCCCTCCATTTGCATAGATACCATTTTAATCGAGGCCCTCACAATCTCTCATTTAGATTATTACAAAAGCCTCCAATTGGTCTTTCTGCCTTGAATCTCTCCCTACTCATCCATCCATCCTTCCCAATGCTACCAAAGTAATTTTACTTAAGTGAAGATCTAATCATTTGACTCCCCTACTTACACAATTCTGGTTACTTTCATTTGCCTCTAGAAAAAAATATAAACTCATCTACTTAGTCTTTAAAGCACTATCCCAATATACCTCTCCAGAATCATTGAATATTACTCTTCCTCTGATACTCTGAAATCTATGTAACCTGGACTCAGGAAACCACATCTTCCATCTCCTTGCTTTGAACTTCTCATTTTCCATGCTTTTGATACTCTCTTTTAGGAGAGGTAACTCTATTTACAAAAGTTCTCTCTTTAGGACATAACTCAAGTCCTACCTTCTTCGTGAAATCTTTCCTCATGCCCCCAAGTGCTAGTGCTCTCCCTCCCAAATTACCTTGTATTTTGCTAGTGTGTATATATTTGCATTTATTCACTTTCTGCTGTATATATTTTTGCACATTCTTATCTCCTTTATTATAATTTAAGTTCATTGGGAGTAAGGATTGCTTCATTCTTATTTTATCTCAAATGCCTAGTGAAATGACTCACATTTACTATAAACTTGTTGACTGAAACTGTCTACCCCCACACCAGGTGGTCAGGGATTTTTAAATTAGAGCCAAAAATAAAATTGTTCCTTAGGAGTATGATGGGAGTAGAATTAGGGCACTTGGGAGCCAAGTTCTCCTCTTGGGAAAACAGGCAACCACATGAACTCAGAGCAAAAATTGAGAGCCATGCCCCCAGCTTCGATATGCCCATACAGCTGCTGTTCTAGAATTATTTCATTTATATAGATCTTGTCTCTTGCACTCTCTTGTAAGGCCCTTGTGAGCAATAAATTTTGGTTGAATTGGTTAATTAGCAAGAATATTAAATTAACCAGAACAATCTATTTCCTAAGCATGCTAGATAAATGAGAGGGTAGTGTTGCCTTGTCTACCCTGGCACTTCAGGAACAAGGATTCCATCTCCCATCAGAATAGATCCTAATCACTGGAGCCAATAAAGGGAATTTTTTTCATGATAAAATATATGGTTTAGATAGGTGAGGAAAGGTGGAAGACTCTTATGTAAGCCACTTGTAACAGAACATTGTTTAATGAAAGGTTATAATAAACTGGCTTATCTAACAGTATGTCCTGGCTGGCGCTCATTGCAGTTCATCAGCAGGGGGTATGATTTGCATAGTAATTAAGACACATCTTTTCGAATAAGATTCAGAGCCCTGTGCACATTTGTTGCTCAATTTTTGCAGCCTTCTGGCTCAGGCCACCTCCATCAATTTAAGCAATAGGGTAGCCTATGATTCATTCTAGCAAATGCCAGAGGGAGATGAGGAAATGTTTCTGTATGCAGGTCTCTTTCACAACAATCTTCTGGGGCCTCAGTGAGTACTCAGGCCTCTTTAAGCAAAAGGTAGTTCTGAGAAGGGAAGCAGTACTGGGGCAGTGGGAAGGTCATTAC
This sequence comes from Vombatus ursinus, assembly GCF_900497805.2. Taxonomy (NCBI): domain Eukaryota; kingdom Metazoa; phylum Chordata; class Mammalia; order Diprotodontia; family Vombatidae; genus Vombatus; species Vombatus ursinus. The sequence goes on along the minus strand of NW_020954615.1, from coordinate 11,299,340 downwards.
ACTTAAATGTCTGGAGGCTTGGGTTTGAGTCCTGCCTCCGATGCTTGACTTTGGACAAGTAAATAAAAGTCTCAGACCCTCAAATCTCCAAAATGAGGAGAGAGGTGGTATTGGGCAAGATATGCACATTTGTATGGTCTGAGAGAAATTCTAGCATGGAAACTTCCTTCACCATGCAGATCAACCATCCAACTATAACTAACTTGTGGTCTCAGACAGTCACCCGTAGTAGTGAGAGGAATCCTGACTTGCCAGGATCCCAAAGAATACATAAATGAAAAGACATGAATGAAGGGTTTATTACATGTCTGAGAAATGGAGATACAACTGTAAACACAAGAATGTACCTATTATCAAGTAGCTGCCACTCAAAATGGGGGAGACAATGGAAGAGAGGCAGGCCTAAATTGAAGCCCCTGAGGTCCTAAGCCATCAACTACTGGGCAAACAAGACCAAGGAATTAATGGCATATGTCAGAGAGAATACTAGAACCCAGCAGGTCTTTCCTCTGTTTGTTATGCCATGTTACCTCTATTTCTCATCTCTAAAATAGAGGTAATCATACTTCTTTGATAATAATACTTCTTCCTCATAAGGTTGTACACACAGTAGTTACTTCACAAATATTTCTTGAATCAATGAATTAATAAAAACATTTCAATTCAGTCAGTATTTCAATCAATAAGCATTTAAGAGTTTAATACGTACAATCCCTGTGCTAAGAGCTGATGGCAGACATATAATTTCCAGTTACAAAAACTGCAGTTTTCAGCCTAAGCAATGAGATAATGGCTTTTAAGTCTCTCACCTTCAATTTCAGAGTTGTGTTTTTGTTTTTTAGTGAAAAGTTATGAATTTAATAACAATTTCTCTAGGCTCCTAGTAACTAAAATTCCTTAACTTTAAGCATAAGTAGGACTCTATGCCTAACAGCATTTATATTTATCCCTCATTAATTATTAGGCTCTTTGTGGTTGAGTCAAAATTCTACTTACAGGAAATGTTTGGGTAATAACAGGACAGATTTTATTTCAGTTTCTGTTGATAGAGTAGCATGAGGAAGGAAAGTTGGGGAAAGAGATAACCTTTTGGAGGGGCTTTCTGATCCAACATTCCTTTAGAGGCAATAGCCCTCCTTGATGGCTACTTCCTCTAGCACATTGCCCTCTGACTTTTGTACCTCAAAGCTGTTATTGAAAGCTACATACCACAATATCTGGAACATCTCCCTTCTCAAATATCTGAATTTATAGACAATCCTAACAGTTACAATCACATTTAGCTGCCTTTTGGAACAAATTTCCTGTTTGATGCCATTTCCTTTCATCTAATGACTTTCAAAGATTTTCACATTTAAATCTAAGGACTTTTGATTGATTAAGTCTTTTTTTTTTCCCCAACTAGGTAAAGCTTTAGAGATTAAATGGGATGGGGTGGTTTTAACATCACCATTATACAAAAAGAGGCAAAAAACAGAAGCTTACATTCTCATGGGGGAGATAAGATGGAAGTAACTATGTGCATAAAAAAAATTGCAGGGAAATTGGAGGTAATTTCAGTGGGAAGGTACTAGCCATGGATGTATGGGAGGTAGTATAGAGGAGGCCTAGAAAGGTCTCCTACACAAGTTGAGATATGAAAGCTGAATCTTGAAGGAAGTCAGGAAAGCCAAGAGAGGGAGAAAATTACATGCATGGAGAATATGTAGGAAAAGGCACAGATTCAGGTGGCAGTGCTGTTTTTGTGGACCAGCAAGGAAGCCAAAACTGCTATATGACAGAGTATATTAAGGAGGTGTGGAAAGATTTAAGACTGGAAAGGAGGAAGGAGTCTGGCTGACTTTTACACATTGGGATGATATATTTGATCTTTTGTGTAATAGAGGGAAGAGAATAAGCGTTTATAAGGTGATTACTAGGTGCCAGGCAGTCTACTAAGCACTTTAGAAACATTATCTCATTTGAGATTTAATAGGGAGCCACTGGAATTATTTGAGTAGTAGATTATTATTGTGGTTGTTCAGTCATTTTTCAGTCATGTCTGACTCTTTGTGAAGCAATTTAGGATTTTCTTAGCAAAGATATTGGAAGAGTTCCATTTCTGGGACCCAAAATGGTGGAGTAAAAAGGTAGTTGCTCTCACCCTCCCACATCAACCTCTGAAAACCCAGAAAATATCACCCCAGGAAAAACCCTAGAATATCTGAACTAGAAGAAAGATGGGGAGCAGCAGTCCAGTAGTCCAAGTAGCTTGAGGGATTGATGGGTAAAGCCCCTCTTGCCCTGGGGGACGGGGAGCAGTACTGAATGGGAGGCATCTCAGCAAGGTAGTGGAAAGCCTCACTTTAGCATACCAGGAAGAGAACCTGAAACCCAGGTGGTGGAGCAGGCAAACACCAACACCTGGAACTCCAAGTGTCTCAGTGAAGGGGGCAGTAACTGGTGGAAACCAACTTAGAAAACCACCAGGTACCTCAGCATTCTACAGCAATCTCCCAGTGCCTCAGCAAAAATCTATGAAGCACTCCAAGGGCCCCCAGGCAGATAAACATCCTGTGACATCCAGGAGCCAGGCTACCAAATCCCACCGCTAGAGTTCCAGTGTTGCTGATTCCAGCCTAACACCAGGTAAGCGGCCAGAATCCTACAGCCTCTAACTGCCAACATAGGGGGGCCCAGAACACAAAGACTGTCACCAGGACCAAAGCCCCCAACACAAGAAGCTTGGGTCAGTGCCCTCTGCTCCCCAACAGGAGAGCTCAATCTCTTTAAAGGCCAGGAAATAAGTAACACCATGAGTAAAAAGAAATGTACCAAAGATTCATATTATGAGAATGGTGAAGATCAAGGCAGAAATTCTGAAGAGGAAAACATTGTCAACAAACCGACATCTGGAATCTCAAAAGGGAATAGGAACTGGTCTGAAGCCCAAAAAAGACTTCTTAGAAGACCTCAAGAAGGATTTTAAAAGTCAAATGAGAGAGGTAGAAGAGTCCCTAAAAAATACAATTGGCCAAATTGGGAGGGAGGTACAAAATCTAATAGAAGAAAACTTGTTAAAAATTAAGATTGGGCAAATGGAAGCTAATGACTCTATGAGAGAGCAAGAAAAAGTCAAACAGAAACAAAAAAAAAATGAAAAAATAGATGAAAAAGTAAAATACCTTATTGGTAAAACAATTGACCTGGAAAATTGATCCAGGAAAGACAATTTAAAAATTATTGGTCTACCTAAAAATCACAGTGAAAAAAAGCCTGGATAGTATCTTTCAGGAAATCATAAAGGAAAACTGCTCTGAGGTCCTAGAAACAGATGGTAAAATAACCACAGAAAGAATCCACCTACCTCCTGAAAGAGATCCCAAATTGAAAACATCAAGGAATATAGTAGCCAAATTCCAAAATTACCAAGTCAAAGAGAAAATAGTGCAAGCAGCCAGAAAGAAACAATTTAAATATCATGAAACCACAACCAAGGATCAACTACCCAGTGAAAATGAGCTTGATATTTCAGGGGAGGAGATGGATATTCAATGAAATAGGGGACTTCCAAACTTTCCTGATAAAAAGACCAGAGCTCAACAGAAAATTTGATCTTCAAGTACAGGACTCAAGAAAGACATAAAAAGGTAAATGGTACAGAAAGATACAATATGTTGTTAATAAGGGCAAACTGTTTACATCCCTATAAGGGAAGATGACACTTGTAATTCTTGAGAACTGTATTGTTATTATACCATGTTAAAGGAGTATACATAAAGGGGGTGGATATAATTTGACTTTGATGTAATGATGAAAAAAAATCTAATCAAGTGGGTTAAATGGATCCAAGTAGATTAATCTGATCAAAGAAAATGTACTGAGAAAAGAGGAGACAGACAAAGGTAAATTACATTACAGGAAAAGACACAAAAACCTATTACAGCAGAGGGAAAAAGGGAGGGAGATGAGCATTGTTTGGACCTTGCTCTCATCAGATTTGGCTCAGGAAGAGAATAACATAATCAGGTATAGATATCTAACTTGCCCTATAGGCAGTAGGAGGGAAAAGGAGAAAGAAAAGGGAGGGAGGATAGAAGGGAGGGAAAAAGCAGTAAGGGTAAAAGGGAAGAAAAGGGAAGGGGTTAATTGAAGAGAGGAGGGACTCAGGAAGGCAGTGATCAAAAGCAAATCACTAGTGAGGAAGGAAAAGGAGAAAGGAGAAAGAAAAGCATAAATGGGGGTTGGGGGAAGAATAGAAAGACAAAGACAGTAATCACAACTGTGAATGTGAATGGGATGAACTCTCCCATAAAATGGGATAGCAGAATGAATTAAAAACCATACTCCTACAATATGTTGTTTACAGGAAACACATTTGAAAAAGAGTGACACACACAAGGTAAAGGTAAAAGGCTAGCGTACAATATGTTATGCTTCAGCTGAAGTGAAAAAAAAAAAAGCAGGGGTAGCAATTCTGGCAATCCTGATCTCAGACAAAGCAAAAGCAAAAATAGGTCTTATCAAAAGAGAAAAGGAAGGAAACTACATCCTGCTAAAAGGCACCACAGACAATGAAATAATATCACTAAACATATATGCACCAAATAGTATAACATCCAAATTCTTAAAGAAGTTCAAAGAGTTACAGGAAGAAATAGACAGTAAAACTATACTAGTGGGGGACCTCAACTTCCCCCTTTCTGAGCTAGATAGATCTAACCACAAAATAAACAAGAAAGAAATTAAGGAAGTGAATAGAATGTTAGAAAAGTGAGGTATGATAGACCTCTGGAGAAAACTGAATGAGGATAGAAAGGAATATACTTTTTTTCTCAGTGGTACATGGCACATACACAAAAAATGATCATGTACTAGGGCATAAAAACCTCACAATCCAATGCAGAAAGGCAGAAATATTAAATGTATCCTTTTCAGATCATGATGCAATAAAAATTATATGTAATAAAAGACCATGGAAAGATAGACTAAAAAATAATTGGAAACTAAATAATCTAATCCTAAAAAAATGATTGGGTGAAACAACAAATCATAGAAATAATAACTTCATTCAAGAGAATAATAATAATGAAAAAACATACCAGAACTTATGGGATGCAACAAAAGCAGTTTTTAGGGGAAGTTTTATATCTCTAAATGCTTACATAAATAAAATGGAAAAAGAGGAGATCAATGAATTGGGCATACAACTAAAAAAATTAGAAAAAGAACAAAATAAAAATCCTCAATTAAATACCAAATTAGAAATATTGAAACCCAAAGGAAAAATGAAGAAAATTAAAATTAACAAAATTATTGAGCTAATAAATAAAACTAAGAGCTGGTTTTATGAAAAAAAAATCAATAAAATAGATAAACCTTTGGTTAATTTAATTTAAAAAAAGAAGAAAACCAAATTACTAGTATCAAGAATGAAAAAGGTGAATCCACCACCAAGGAAGAGAACATCAAAATAATAATTAGGAATTATTTTGCCCAACTGCATGCCAATAAATTTGACACTCTTAGTGAAATGGATACATATTTACAAAAATGTGATTGCCCAGATTAACAGATGAGGAAGTACAATACTTGAATAACCCCATCTCAGAAAAAGAAATTGAACAAGCCATTGATGAACTCCCTAGGAAAAAGTCTCCAGGGCCAGATGGATTTACAAGTGTATTCTATCAAACATTTAAAGAACAATTAATTCCAATACTATATAGACTATTTGGGAAAATAGGTGAAGAGGGAGTCTTACCAAATTCTTTTTATGATACAAATATGGTGCTGATACCTAAAGTAGGAAGAGTCAAAATAGAGAAAGAAAATTATAGACAAATTTCTCTTATGAATATAGATGCAAATATTTTAAATAAAATATCAGCAAATAGATTACAGCAACGTATCACAAGAATAATACACTAGGTCCAGGTAGGATTTATACCAGGAATTCAGGGCTGGTTCAATATTAGCAAAACTATATCAGCATAATTGATCATATCAACACCAAAACTAACAAACCACATGATCATCTTAATAGGTGCAGAAAAAGTTTTGACCAAATACAACACCCATTCCTATTAAAAACACTAGAGAGCATAGGTATAAATGGAGTCTTCCTTAAAATAATAAATAGCATCTGCCCAAAACCTTCAGCAAACAGTATATGTAATGGGGACAAGCTAGAAGCATTTCCAATAAAATTGGGTCTGAAACAGGGATGTCCTTTATCACCACTGTTGTTCAATATCTTACTAGAAATGTTAGCTCTAACAATAAGAAAAGAAAAAGAAATTAAAGGTATTAGAATAGGCAAAGAAGAAACAAAGCTATCACTCTTTGCAGATGACATGATGATATAGTTAGAGAATCCTAGAGAATCAAGTAAAAAAACTACTTGAAATAACAAACAACTTTAGCAAAGTTGCAGGCTATAAAATAAACTCACATAAATCATCAACATTTCTATATATTATTAACAAAACTCAACAGCAAGAGATAAAAAGAGAAATTCCATTTAAACTTACTGTAGACATTATAAAATATTTAGGAGTCTACCACTCTAAACAAACCCAGGAACTCTATGAACACAATTATAAAACAGTTTTCACACAAATAAAGTCAGATGTAAATAACTGAAAAAACATCAGTTGTTCATGGGTAGATCAAGCTAATGTAATAAAAATGACAATTCTACCTAAGCTAATTTACTTATTCAGTGCCATACCAATGAAACTACCAAAAAAACCTATCTTATAGAGTTAGAAAAATAATAACAAGATTCATTTGGAAGAACAAAAGGTCCAGAATATCAAGAGAACTAATGAAAAGAAATGCAGGGGAAGGTGGCCTAGCCATTCCAGATCTTAAATTGTATTGTAAAGCAGCAATCATCAAAACTGCTTGGTACTGGCTAAGAAATAGAGTGGTGGATCAGTGGAATAGGCTAAATATGCAAGACACAGTAGTCAATAACTATAGTAATCTATTATAATCTAGTATTTGATAAACCCAAAGACCCCAGCTTCTGGGATAAGAACCTACTCTTTGAAAAAAAAAAAACTGCTGGAAAAACTGGAAAAGAGTATGGCAGAAACTAGGCATTGACCAAAATCTCACACCATATCCCAAAATAAAGTTAAAATGGGTTCATGATTTAGGTATAAAGGCTGATACTGTAAGCAAACTGGGAGAACAAGGAATAGTTTACCTATCAGATTTATGGAGAATGGAAGAATTCATGACCAAACAGGAGATAGACAACATTACAAAAAGCAAAATGGATAACTTTGATTACATTAAATTGAAAAGTTTTTGCACAAACCAAATCAATGAAAGCAAGATTAGAAGGAAAGTTGAAAATTGGTAAAGAATTTTTACAACAAGTTTCTCTGATAAGGACCTCATTTCTAAAATATATAGAGAATTAAGTCAAATTTATAAGAATACAAGTCATTCCCCAATTGATAAATGATCAAAGGATATGAACAGGCAGTTCTCAGATGAAGAAATTAAAGCCATCTGTAGTCATATTAAAAAATAGTCCAAATCACTATTGATTAGACAAATGCAAATCAAAACAACTCTGAGGTACCCATCACACCTATCAGATTGGCCAGGATGACAAAACAAGAAAATGGTAAATGTTGGAAAAGATGTGGGAAAATTGGAACACTAATGCATTGTTGGTGGAGCTGTGAAATGATCCAACCATTTTGGAGAGCAATTTGGAATTATACCCAAAGGGCTATAAAAATGTGCAGACCCTTTGACCCTGCAATAGCGCTTCTAGGGCTATATCCGAAAGAGATCATACAAATGGGAAAAGGACCCACATGTACAAAAATATTTATAGCAGCTGTTTTTGTAGTGATAAAGAATTGGAAATTGAGAAGACGCCCATCAATTGGGGAATGGCTGAACAAGTTGTGGTATATGAATATAATGGGATACTATTGTGCTAAAAGAAATGATGAACAAACTGATTTCAGAACAACCTGGAAAGACTTGTATGGTCTGATGCTGAGTGAAGTGAGCACAACCAGGAGAATATTGTACACAATAATAACCATGTTATGCCATGATTAATATTGATTAACTTAACCCTACCCAGCAATACAAGGATCTAAGACATGTCCAAAGGCCTTGTGATGGAAAATACTATCCACATCCAAAGAAAGAACTATGGAGTTTTTGTTTTTTGTTTGTTTGTTTTTTGTTTGTTTTTGTTTTTTGTTTTTGTTTTTTGCTAAGCAATGGGGTTAAGTGACTTGCCCAGGGTCACACAGCTAGTAAGTATTATGTGTCTGAGGCCAGATTTGAACTCAAGTCTTCCTAAATCCAGGGCTGGTGCTCTACCCACTGTACCACCTAGGTGCCCCAGAACTATGGAGTTTGAGTGCAGATCAAAGCATACTATTTGCTATTTTTTTTTTCTGTTGAGTTTTGTTTCTTCTTTCCGGTGGTTCTTCCTATTGGTTCTAATTCTTACTTACAACATCACTAATGTGAAAATATGTTTAACGGGAATATATTTGTATAGCCTATATCAGAGTGTGTGCCATCTTGGGGACCGTGGTGGGGAGGAAGGGGGAGAAAAATAAACATAAAAGCATATGGAAGTGATTGTTGATAAATCAAAATAAATTAATAGAAAAGATATTGGAGTAGTATGCTGTTTTATGAGACAAATGAGGAAACTGAGGCAAAAAGAGTTAAGTGACTTGCCCAGGGTCACACAACTAATAAGTGTCTGAGCCAAATTTGAACTCAGGAGAATGAGTCTTCCTGACTCCAGGCCCAGTACTCTAGCCACTGTACAACCTAACTGCCCTGCAGATTATTAAATTATTTCAGTTGAATGAATTTTTACTATAAATACGTGGTTTATGTGTGTGCACATACACACACACACATACATTCACTACAGAAAATAAAGCAAAGTGATTTACATACATTGTTTAAGTTGAGTTTTACAAAAGGATGGAAGCCTCAGCAAGATGAAATGACTTGACCATTGTCATACAGTCAGGAAACACTAGAGGTGACATTTGATTAAGAAGCTTCCTGATTCCAGGTCCAGTACTCTCTTGATCATGCCACAATTAGAGAAGACTGGCCAATGTGAGAGATATTGGACACTAAGGGATTTAATATCAGATTTTCTCTTGTGCCCTCTGCCTAAGAGAGTTGAATTGAAAGCACTTTGCAAACCTTCAGTAGTTATGCATACACATGTACATTCATCCACATATATGTATTATTTATGTGATGATGATGATGGTGATGATGATGATGATGATGATGATGGTGATGGTGATGAGTGTAGGACCATAAACTTAAAGCTCACAGTGACCTCAGAGTCTAGCAACCTCATTTGATAGATGTAGGACCTGAGGTCCAGAGGGTGAACTCAATTCCCCAATGTCATCTGAACAGTAGAAATGAAAACTGTGGTTGTTAAACTCTATACCCAGCACTCAATTTTCTATACTACATTATATCTCAGTTTTCTAAAGTATTCCAAATGTCTTGTAAACTAGATATATTCTAGCTATAATATTAATTCATAGTTACAATAGTTTGGGGCATGTTATTTTGGATCTGTGGTTTCATGTTTAGTATAATATAATGATATCTAGCTCTTGTACAGTGCTTTAACACTTGCAAAACACTTCACAAATATTATCTCGTGATCCTCACAATAACCCTGAGAGGAATGTGCTATTGTTAACCTCATTTTACAGATGAGGAAACTGAAGCAGACAGAGGTTAAGTGATTTCCCCGGGTTCACACAGTTAGCAAGCAACTGAGGTGAAATTTGATCTCAGATCTTCCTGAGTCTAGAACCTCTATCCCCTGTGACACTTGGTGTCATCAATGTTTACCAAAATTGCCTTCATCATTGTTGTAATGAAGAATCTTAGGAGTTATTTGAGTCTCTGTCAGATTAAGAGACTTACCCGGGATCAGGCAGATGGTGTATGTGAAAGGTAGCACTTATACCCAGGTCTTCTTAACTCCAAGACCGGCTCTTTATCCGCTATTCCAAACTGCTCATTTGCCAATATTGTTGCTCGGTCATTTCAGTCATGTCAAAATCCTTTTGACCTCATTTTGAGGTTTTCTTGGCAAATATACTGGAGTGATTTGTCATTTCCTTCTCAATCCTCTATCCACTCTGCCACTCAGTTGCCCCAAAACTGCTTGTAGTAATACTAAAATGGGTGCAACAATACTAATCACACTCCCCAGAAGACAAGGTTGATGGAAACAAAATCCTTTTGAATTTTCAAAGCATGAAACATGATGTTTTACTATTATGGCTATTTTGGCTCAGTAAAAGGAAGGCCTTCCTAAAGATCCTAGTTGTTTGAATATCCAATGGGCCAAAACCATTGGTAGTCAATTCCCCATCCCAGGAAGTCTTCAAGAAGAGGGTGGATAACCTTCCATAACAAATGTTGAGGGGGTAATTCTTCTTCCAGCTACTCAGAGGACCAAATGCTCTTTAGTGTCTGCGTAAAGTATCTTCATTTCTCTGGTCCTCAGTTTCCTTATCTGAAAAATGAAGAGGTTGGAATAAAAGATTTTCAAGGTTCCTTCCATTTCTGTATACTATGATTCTAAGAGTCTCTTTTATCTTCTTTTTTCCCATTTGTAAAGAAGAAAAAAGAACAAAATAAAATACTTAGGCTAAATATGGTATAGCATCAGCATAAGCAAAGGATTCTGTTATCCTCACAGTGCCAAAGTTATAGAAAAATGAACTTTTGTTATAACAATCTTAAAAAAAACAATCAGTCCTTGAAACAGGAAAAAAACATTCATTTATCATTCATTCATTCATTCATTCATTCATTCATTCATTCATTTATTCATTGCAGAACAATCCAGATAATGATAAAGAAGTAATTGACATGAGGTCCTCTAGATGTTGTGTTGCCTGCCTTGTGAAGGTAATCCAGAAGGTTTTATCTCCAAATTAAAATGTCTTTGTTCACATTAATTATATTTTCAGGCTGTCTTGCCCTCACATAACACAAAGGAAACAGAGGGCCAGAAAGGAACATTTGCCCATAATAGATGACAAAACCCATATTCTCACATAGAAGGCATTTAAAGTGAGGCTATGCATCTTCAGAAAATGTGGCTGGTATTGTTTAGAGTTAGGGGTATAGGGTAAACAAGCTTTTCATCAGCATTGTGGGTAACCTTCCTATCCCCTTTTACCCATAGATGGACTCTTTATATTTTTTCTCTTTTTCCTTTTTCATGCCATTTCTTAAACTCATATATATATATATATATATAATATATATATATGTATATATATGTGTATATGGATATAAATATAAAATAAGTTAAATAAACATATAGAAGCTCCAACAATACCTTTTTACAAAATTTGATTTTTTGAAATGCTTGTTAAGGAAATGTCACTGAAATAGCTTTATTAGCATCAATGGCCTTTGAAAAGAAATTGTGGAAATGAGAATGCTTTGGACTGGAATTCTAGGAATAAGTCAAATGGCATGCCAGTGCAAGCAGCTAGGTGGTACAGTGGGTACTAAAGCTGGGCCTGGGATCAGGAAGACCTGATTTCAAATTTGTTCTCCAACACTTATTAGCTGGTTGACCTTGGACATGATGTTTAACCTTTTGTTTGTCTCAGTTTCCTCATCTGTAAAATGGGAATAATAGCAGTACTACTTTGCAGGGCTGTTGTGAGGATCAAAGGAGATAATATTTGTAAAGCACTTAGCACAGTGCCTGGCAAATATTGGTTGCTATATAAATGTTTACTTCCTTCCCTTCCCAAAGCTCCTTCTAACTTTTGATGTCTTCGATTTAAAATATGGATTTGCTTGTTCAACTCATTCATTCTTCCATCCATCCATCTATCCATCCATCCATCCATCCATTCATTCATCAATCCATTTAACACATGCATTTCTAAGACTACTATTTACAAGAAACTGCATGGTACTTGGTGGGGGATAGAGATAACAAGAAAAATCTCTGAGATTTATTTTACCTTGCAGTGTAATTGGGAAGGTCCAGACAAGGCAATATGTAGTGTAACAGTGGTACCAAGAAGGAACTGACAGAGGTCAAAGGAAGGAAATTCATTTCCAGTGGGACTGGTGTTCATCTCTCTGTCTCTCTTTCTCTCTGTCTCTCTCTGTCTCTCTGTCTCTCTCTCTGTCTCTCTCTCTCTCTCTCTCTCTCTTTTTCTGTGTGTGTGTGTGTGTGTGTGTGTGTGTGTTTAGTTTTAGGGGGAAGTGTTATGTGGAGTTTCTAGTGTTAAAGGAAAGCAGCATCCCAAACAGGACTGGTTGGAATTCATAGAATTTCAGTTGCAAGGGATCTCCATAGCTGTCTATACTGACCTCCGTAACCCTTTTTTTCCTTCATATTAAACTCCTTAAAGCTAAAAATTAAAAATCACATGGGCCCTGGAATTATTCCTTAGATTGCTGAGATGTGAATGGAATTGGGATGCTAGAAAGCCCAGTTCCCATGCTGGGGAGAAAAGCAATCCCAGAGCAATGAATTCAGAGCAGACTTAGAGAGCAGTAGAGATCAAATGTGGACGTTTGTGACTCTCATCCCAGTCCCAGGGATGCTGACTCTGCTCAGTTGGATCGCTTTCCAAATGGAGGTTCTTTACTCCTTGGCATATTTTCCAACTGGCAAACAGAAAGGCCTGTGGAAAGTCCAAAGTCAACCTGCCCATTCACCCTGGAATCATGGTTTGGCATAGGAAGTCAGCTGCTTCTTCTCTATCTGAGACTTACTGATCTTTTTCACAGTGGTCCAAGACATGTTTCAAAGAAGTGTTCCAAAAAAAGCAGATTAGATTCACCCCTGAGGAATAGTTGCTGGGGAGCTCACCATGATACAGCCATGACCTACTTGTGATTGTGTTGTGTGCTTTTGCTAGAAAAATCAGCTGTGGAAGACTATAATTCTAATAAAATGACTTTGACTCTTTTAGAAGCTTGGTGTAGCACAGAGTGATGAATTTGGGGCCTGAGTTCCAACCCTGACTGCCACATAATACCCATGGAACCTTAGGCAAATCACTTAACATTTTTGACCCTCAAATTTCTTATCTGTGAAAAGATGAGGTTGAATTCCATGGTTTCTAAGATCCCTTTACCCACTAAATTTATGATCTTATGAGCTTTGACCAGACCCACAATAAAACACTTTTCAACAATTCATAGGAGCATCCTCAGGAATCACAAAATTCAACCCCATCCTCTTATAAAAAGAAAGGACAATGAAATGCAGAGAAGAATGACTACTCCAGTTATAGCAGAGAACATTTAAACAACTCATTACTTACAGGCAGCTAGGTGGCACAGTGAATATAGCTGGGCTTAGATTCAGGAAGAAATAAGTTCAAATGTGAACTCTGATGGAAGTGCAGTGGACAGTGTGATGAAGTTGGAGTCACAGGGTCTAAGTTCAAATCTTGATTTAGACTTAATGCTCATGTGACCCTGGACAAGTCACTTAACCTCTGTTAACCTGAATTAAGGAAACTTCTTTGTTTCCTTAATTCAAAAATGAGTTTCCTAAACCTCACAGAGTTGCTTGCTGTGAGAATCAAATGAGATAATATTTTTATAAAGAGTTTACTGGCACATAATAGGCATTGAATAAATGCTTTTTTCCTCTCTTCCCTTCTCCAATCCCAACCTCCTTGGGGAAGGGTAGTAGTGGATATAACAGATGGAGAGATTAATAATTCAATTCAATAAGTATTTATGAATAAGTACTACACATAAAAGAAAATGCATATATAGAGTGATGTGTACATATGTTTCTAAATCCTCATATTTATACATGAACACATGTATACCTACAAACATGTATATGCAGATCATCACTCATGTATCAGAAGTAGAGTTTTAGGAGTATAGATAGATTCATAGAAAGATGCTAAAACATGAGAAAGGCCGCTTCGCTCTGGAGATCCAACATTGCTACAAAGTCAGAGGTGGTGAGGCTTCCCAGGCTGGGCTACCCCATGTCTTTATAGGATGTAACCCTCTTTGGGTTGGAAGCTACTTAGAACAGAGACTATCATACTTCTATGTTTTTTACAGCCAACACTCTCAGAGTGTTTGATATACTTGCATGTGTATATGTCATTTACCTTGACATAACATGAAGTCCCTGAGGACAAGGACAAACTCTTTCTATCCCCTAATGCCTAAAAGTGTTAGGCTCAAAGTAGGTGTTTAGTGTAACCAAGTTCCAGCCTTACTCTCCCAATTGATGTCCACACTAGCAGGTCTAGTCCCCAGAGCTGGGATGGCTCTAACTCGCCCTCAGGGTTTTAGTGGTAACCCTGAAGGGCAATGGGTAATTTGTCTCTTTTTCCATCATCTCAGGTCCCCAGTAGTGTGCTCCCACTGCAAGATTCTTAGCTGAGAATCAATCAGCCAAACTTAAGTAGCTTTTTTGAAAAGGGAATTTACTGAGGCAGCTCAATAAGAAGGATTGGTACAAAATACCAACCCTTCCAAGTCTGTGGTACACTCTTCCACAAGTACATGCCAAGCGCTAGGCAATTTGTGCTGGGCCTTAGAAAACCAGTGGCAAAGAGTTAACCCAGCTCCTAGTAGCTAGATGTCTTCTTCTTTTCATGAGCTGCTCATGAACTTTTCCTTATGAGTCATGTAGTTTCTTTGATGGACTCCTTATAGAACCATGGAACTTGATTGTGGAAATCAGTTCTGACTGGTTAAAAAGTAATGAGAGAATGACTATTATTACAAAAGGTGGGCTTATTCTAATGAGGGTCTAGAGGGCTGATCACTCACTCTTAGTGAAAGACATTTATCTCTTCCTAGATCACCACAGTCTAGGGCAATCTAGACAAAAGATGGAATCCACTTCCTTTCAGATCTGTCTGACTACAATACGATGGGCCAGAATTCATCAATTCATCTAAACTAAAACTTCTTTACCTTTTGAACAGATCTGAATTTTCCCAGTGGGGTGAGTCTGCCCAAGATTTCATGTCTTTATCAGCCTTTCCCTTCAAAGGCTGACTGAACAGGTTACAGGAAATGAGGAAATGGGGGGGGGAATCTTAGTCCTAATTCAATAATTGTTATTAATATAAGAAAGAAATAATCATTTCTCTCTCTTATTAATTTTAAACTAATTAATGTTTCTTGTCATTTCTGCAGGCTCTGGAAGGGATCTTCAGCATTCACTAAAAGTTTTGTAGTTTGGTGGTTGGTAGACACACACATAAACATATACACACATATGTGTATATATATATGTGTGTATGTATCTGTATACATATACAAATATATATTTGTAAAAAGATGAAATTTTGAGCCACTTAATACTTAAAGATTTCCCATTAGGTCATAAGAAAGCTGTGATATGTCTCTAAAGGAAGCATCCACATTTATGAAAATAACGGCCATGCAAGAAACTGTTGGCATAAATTGGCTATATAGGCTAATTATATCAAACTTATAGACAAAGTGGGAGTGATTCCTACCTCTCCTGATTTTACAGCAATTTATACTCCCCTTATGCCCTCATTATAGTCTAATTTGCACTATTTCCATCCACATATTGCTCAAATTACAACATGCAGGTGGGTTCATCGAATTCTTCCATCAATACATAAATCTTAGAATAATACTTCAGAGAGTAAGCCAGTAGGGTCCAGAATTGATTCAGAGAAAGAGATTGATCTGGATTCCATTTAGGAAATGATTATAGCCCTTGCAATGATCTAAAATTACCTCTGCAAAAAATCATCTCTTCAATGCCACTTATCTCATGTAGCTACAACATGACTTGAAATGTTGGAACACAGTAATTTTCAGAGGAAGTGATGTTTATAATTACTTAAATTACAATGATGAACTACATTGTGAAGGCTATTTAATATGTGATAGTGTTCTGTTTTAACAGGCTGCTATGGATAAAAATCTATTTTTTTTCTTAGTAAAATAAAACCTGCTTGGTGTCTTGTGTTGTTTGGGTGATGTTTGGTATACAAAACTGTAGGTATAAGCAGATAGTGGCATATTCCCAATGATGACTTGTTTGACTGTAACATCACTGATATCACAGAATTTAGAAATGTTCAAGCAAAGAGAATGAGACAATAGACAAGACAGCCTAAATGTTCTGTTGAGGATTCAAAGTTAGTAACACATCAGGACTATGGCCCCCAAAATAATGAGAATTCCATTATTGAAAATTCATCGGGAAAGAGTCAAACTTCACACAAGATGCAAAGAGTTTTGCTATGGTTAGGTAGAAAAGGCAACTGCACCAGGAATCTATCTAGTGGATCTTTCAACTTTGACTTCATTGCCCCCAGGGCAAAAATAGTAGAAGTTCATACATCAATGATATCACAGGTCCATTGAAATATCATAGAGATGTATAACTTAATCTCTTAGACACTAAAATTGTCTGATCAGTAGAGTGAATGAATCTGAATAATTATTTTTAAATCATGCTAAATATAAACATTTCATTCTTTTTCTTTTCATTTCTGCATACATTACTTATCCATTAATCAAAAGGACAGATTCAGATTTGCTCTTTGTTGGGGAGAATTGCTCTTCTGTAAACTGAATAGAAACTGACAGTAAAAAAGAAAAAAATAACTGAAGCAAAACTAAATTGCCTTCATTAGGGTAAGTCAATACATCTCGATTTCAGGTTTTGGAATGCCATTAAATATGGGATAATCTTCTGTTTTAATAGGTTTCTATTGATAAAACCTATTCTGTTTTTGTTTTTGTTTTTTCTTAGTAAAATAAAACTTGCTTGGTGGCATGTTTTCTTTGGGTGATATTTGGTGTACAGACTAAATGAATTGTTCCCTGTTGCATACTCAAAGTTCTCATAATGCTTCAAGGATCTGGGACTCCATTCATGTGGCAAATTTTCTCCTCACAGAGATCATGACACTTTATAATTCTGTAGACTGTCTTTGAAATTAAAAACAAATATGATGTGTTTATTATATGCCAGGCATAGTGCTAAGTACTTGGGATACAGGTTCTTGTAGGTAAGATGGTGACTGTCTTTGAACTTACAATAAGGAGGATAGTAGCACATATAGGGAAACACAAATTGGAAAGGTGGAGGGTGTAGGGAGGGAGGTGAGAGAGGAAGGAGAAAGCTCTCTAATAAGAGCCCATGGTCCCAAAGCTAGGAGGCCAAATTTCACCAAGAAGAGGGTAAAGAGTAATTTGGAATAAAGGAAGCACCAGTAGGAGATGGCCATGAAGTGGCCAGGAATCTCACCCCCTTGTGGCATCCCTGGGGATAAGTCTCTTGGAACTTACCAGTGGTCTTTTCTCATTTCTCATTCTTTTTTACCTCTCTGTGGCCTTCGATACTGCTGGGAATCTCTGGGATCCTTACTCAGTTCTGACTAGCCATGTCTAATCATCCCCTACCCCCAAGGTAAACTCCTCCTTGATACTCTTTTCTCTTGAGATTTTTGGGACACTCCTTTCTCCCAATTTTCCTTTTACCTATCTGACCACTACCTCTCTGTTTCCTTTTCTGGATATTCTTCCAGTTCATGCCTCCTGACTATAGATATCTCTCAGAGTTCTGTGCTGGATCCACTTCTCTTCTTCCTCTATATTATTTCACTTGATGATATCATCATCTTCCATGAATTTAATTGCCATTTTGTCAAACCTGTATAAAAATCAGATCAACAAGGTGATCAATAGATAAAGTAAGGCATTTATTGAGATTCAAAGAATTGCAATCCAGAACAATACTCTTCCTTACTCAGACAGGGAAGTTCAGTGCGGGGAGTTACAAAAAGAGGTTATATACCCTCAGGAGGAACAGCTAGGTAGAGAGATAGAACAGCATGAATGTCACAAATTATTTATTGAAATACCCTTCACATATCACATTTCTAGAAAAAAAATCATAGGATTGATTTAGGCCACTTCTAGTCAACAGAAGCAGGCTGCTAACCATGCCCCTATCCAGGGTGACCTGTAGGGGCAACAGAATAGTTGAACTGCAGGAAATTGGGGGTAGGTAGGGTTTAGAAGTGTTCTTGGAGACATCTCTGTCCAGGAATAGGAGTAATTAGAAACTGCTGATCACAGCAGAGATTTCCAGGAGTTTACCTGGGGGGTAGGGGATGATTAGACATGGCTAGTCAGACCTGGGTAAGGATCCCAGAGATACCCAGGTATTTACAATCTCTATGCTGATGATTTTTTGCATCAATTTGTACTGCCCCAATCTTTCTGCCTACCTCCAATTTCATTACCTCCAATTGCCTTTCAGACATCTCAAACCGGACTGTCAAATAGACATCTAAAAGTCAGTTTGTCCAAACCAGAGCTCATTATCTTTCCCCCTAAACCCTCCCTGCCCCCACCTTCCCTATTATTGTAGAGGGCAACACCATCCACCTACTCCCTCTGGTATTGTTCATTATCTCTCACCCTCCCTTCACATCCAAGCTGTTGCCAAGGCTATCGATTTCATCTTTGCCACATCTTCTGAAGACACCTCCTTCTCTCTTCTGATACTGACCCCACTCTAGTGCAGACTCTCATTACCTCATGCCTGGACTATTGCAAGAGCAAAATGCCAGGCCAATAATGTCTTTGTTGTTTGTCCTTCACTTCCAAAGAGGACCAATGCCATCAGAGAGTGATGTCCTGACTTGTGAGTGAATTGGATTTGTAAGAGAGTTACACAAAATTATCAGTCTCACTCTTTCTTCCAGAGTCATCAAAGTCAAGTGGCAAGAAAAAAGTAAGGAGAACTGATGAAGACCTGGGGTGCAGTGGATGACTTTGATGTCTTCAATGTCCGACAAAGCTCTAAGCGTTCCACAGAGCCTTTTTCAATCACATTCATCATCATTGGAGCAAATCGTTCTCATCTGCCCATTCCATTGGAGAAGTTTTGACATGCTTGGGGTAGACATCACCCTGACTTACTGACAGTTTTGAGACTGGTTACCCTCAGTCTGGTTCAATTTTACCAGTGTGTGGCTGCTGATCAAGCTACAGCTTCTTGGAACCACAGGTGAGAGTTGAGAGCTAGGTGGACAAAAATGTGGAAAACCAGCTCAGCCCTCACCCAGAGGTGTTAGTCCTTCTTGAACACCCCTGATGCCCAATAATGTTGCCCCACCCCTACGCAATAAACTCCTGGGGATTCTTACTGCCTTCAGAATCAAAAAAAAAAAAAGAATGTTTTATTTGGCATTCAAAGCCCTCTATTATTTATCCCCTTGCTATCTTTCCATTCTTTTTCTGTCTTACTCACCAATGTGTGCTCTTCTATCTAGTGGCATGTGCTTGATCAGGAACAGGATATTCCACCTCTTGGCTCCAGGCATTTTCTCTGGCTATCTCTCATGATCAGAACATTCCTTAACCTCCACTCAAACTAATCACCTCCCTCCCTTGCTGCCTTTAAGTAGCAACTAAAATGTCACCTTCTATCTGAAAGAATAAAAGTTCAAGATTTGCAAGGGAATTGATGAAAAAAAATGTGAAGGAAGGTGGACCATATACTAACAAAATCCAGCAGCGAGAGATGAAAAGAGAAATAACATTTAAAGGAACTGCAGATAATATAAAATATCTGGGAGTCTTCCTGCCAAGACAAACTGAGGAATTATAAGAATACAATTACAAAACACTTTTCAAACAAATAAAGTCACATCTAAATAATTGAAAAATATCAGCTGTTCATGGGTAGGCCAAGTTAATATAATTTAAAATAACGAAAAATTCTACCCAAATTAATTTACTGGTTCAGTGCCATATCTATCAAACTATCAAAAATATTTTATAGAGTTAAAAAAATAATAATTCAATTCATCTGGAAGAACAAAATTTCCAGAATATCAAGGGAATTAATGAAAAGAAATGCAAGGGAAGGCCACTTAGTTGTACCAGATCTAAAACTGTATTATAAAGCAGAAATCATTAAAATTACTTGGTAGTATCTAAGAAATAGACTGGTGGACCAGTAGAATAGGTTAGGTACACAAGACATAGTAGTCTATAGATAGATAGGTAGATAGATAGATAGATAGATAGATAGACAGATAAATAGATAGATAGGTACATAGATAGATATTATACATTTATACATATATAACAGATAGAAGTTAATCTCAGAAGAAAGGAAAATTTTCAGAAGAAATTAGTGAGTCTTGATGCAAAAAGTGGAATTTCATCTGAGTCCAATAGGAAGCCAGGATGATGAGGTGAAGAGGAATAGTATGGCAGCCAAAGTATAAGCATAGTATTGGGAGATCCTGTGTGAACAACAGTTAAAGGGCCAGAAATGCAGGAAAGTCAATTCTGTGCAGGGAGACATGTAAGAAAATGGGAAACAGAGGAAAAGATCAGATTGTGAAGGTATTAGAAGCCAAATAGCAAATGGTTGCAGTAGGGAGACAATAGAGTTTACTGAGTAAGACTATATTAATCTACTGTTTGGTCAACCCAAAGACTCCAGCTTCTGGGATAAGAACTCACTATTTAAGAAAACCTGGAAAATAGCATGACAGAAACTAAGCATAGACCAAAATTTTATACCCTATACCAAGATAAGATTGTGAGGAAGATCTGAGGCCCACTTTACTGAGGGGACCATAGACCTTTTAATAAAGTGCCATTGATCCAGAGCTCTGCCTCAGTGTCTTTTAATCCCTGCAATATGATTTTTAAATCGACACTGAACCCAGCCTGGCCTACAAATCTGGGTGCATCAATTTGTGACATGCTGTACAGAAAATCCTCTAATCTTGCCAATTTAGTTGATGTCTTCAATAATGAGTCCATAATAGTCACTCCTGGATGGAGTAGCTCTGGGAATCTACCAGGCATGGATTCTAAACTCTGATATAGCTTAGTAATGATGGGGTTGCAGACCATTTCTAATTATTTTTGGTATTGCTCAAATTATTTCTAAGCAAGCTGGTTCTTATCCACTCGGTTGATTATTTCATTACAATTGTCAAAGACCTTCCATTTGTATTTTTCACCAGTTTAGCCCTTACGGGCCTTCAAGGGTTCAATTATCTTTTCTATGCAAAGAATTCCCAGATTCATTTATATTTAATCTGAACCTTTTTACTGAGATTGAGTCTCACATCACCAACTGCCTCCCTGATCATCTACAATCGCATACTACATAGACATTTCAAACTCAATTTGTGCAAAAAAAGTATTCATTACTTCTGCCCCTCAAAAAATAAAACAAAACATAACCCTCCCTTGTTCCCAATATTCTAATTACTGCCAAGAGCACAGCCATCATCCCAATCATGCAGGATCACAACCAAGATGTCACCCTTGGCTCCTCCCTTTCACTCAGTCCCTACATCCACATATCCAGACTTACCACCAGAATCTTGTTAGCAAATCTTGCTTTTCTGCATTCACAGTCTCTCTCATGTGTCCCCTTATCTCCTCTCATTCTGCTACCAGACTGGTGCAGGTCTACCTCACATCTTCCCTGGACTAATACAATTGACTTTGCTGCAAGTTTCTCTGCAATATGACCCATCCTCTCCTCGGTTCTCAAAGTGATTTTCCTAAAGTTCTGGTCTAACTGCATTAATCCCTTACTCAGTAAACTCCATTGTCTCCCTATTACAACCAGTATCAAATATAAATTGCTATTTGGCTTCTAATACCTTCACAATCTGGTCTTTTCCTCTGTTTTCAGTTTTCTTACATGTCTCCCTGCACAGAATTTATTTTCCTGCATTTCTGGCCTTTTAACAGCTCTTCACACATGACATTCTATCTCCCAATACTATGCTTTTACATTGGCGGCCATACTATTCCTCTTCACCTCAACATCCTGGCTTCCTTTCGGACTCAGATCAAATTCTGCTTTTTGCATCAAGACACACTAATTTCTTCTGAAATTTTTCCATTCTTCTGAGATTAACTTCTATTTATTATATGTGTATAAATGTATAATATCTATCTATCTATCTATCTATCCATCTATCTATCTATCTATCTATCTATCTATCTATCTATCTAAATATTGGCTAAGTGGCAGAGTGGATAAGAATGCTAGGCTTAGAGTCAGGATGACCTGAGCTAAAATCTAACATCAGACACTAATTGATAGTGTGACCATGGGTAAGTCACTTAAGTTCTGTTTACCTCAGTTTCCTCATCTGTAAAATGAGGATAATAACATCACTTACAACTCGGGGTTATTGTGAGGATCTAATGAGATAATATTGTAAAGTACTTAGCACAGTACCCGGCCCATAATACATGCTATATAAATGTTTATCTCTTTCCCATTTATCTATTCATTCCTCTGTCTGAATTTCTCTATATCTAGTATTTTAGTATATATATTTTTGCACATTGTATACCTTTCTTGGGTCTGATTTTTGTCATTTTTTCACAGTAACTTTTGGCATAGTCCCTAGTATATATAAAGTCCTTAATAAATGCTTTATGACTAATTGACTAGCATCCTCTACTATAGCCTTTTTGTTTCAAGCAAAGGACTTGAGTTCTTAGAGGACAACTTATCTCTTTGTTTCTTATCTTCAGACTCATGTCTCAGCTTTTTGGACCATGCCTCAATTATCTTCTTTGTTCAGGTAGCCTTTGCCAATTGTGATGGTGACCTTCTGCTTACTGCTTGGGTTGTACTCCACATTAGTGTTTCCATTTGCTACATGCCAATTGTCACTACAATTTGAGGAATTCCCAAGAGACCAGGGTTGAGTACTCTAAACCTGTACTTGCCAAGTAGATTGTTTTTCTCTGTTATTGATCTCTCCACTTCATCCACCTGGATGAGCACCCAGGCTGGTTGTGTGATTGGGGAGGGTGTGTATCTGCTTGATGAGCATGGCAGTGTCACATTTTATCAGAATTGTCATCATTCCACCTGCAATAGGACCAATTTTTGAATATTATCAGATTTATTCCCAGACAAGATGGTGGCCTTCACAGTGAACCATCAGCAAGTCATCAGCACTACTGAAACTTTTCACTTACTTGCCATGGACAAAGTCCTATGAAAGTCTCTGGGTCTTGTCAATGTAAGTGGAAATACTCACCAAGATAATATTATTGATCTGTGACTTATCTAATGGCATCCCTTTGGGCTTTTTTCGTGGGATCTAATGTGCTCCAGAAAAAGTCAATGCTCGGCTCTTCATAGGCATGGGTGATAGAGGTCTGTTGGGCAATAGCTTCATCTAGGCAGTCAGTCTGGCCTGGGTATACTTTGTATGCTCAAAAGTGCTGGGGAGATGGTGGATGGCTCTTATTCTGTCTTGTTCACCTTTGAATTTAGAAATGAAATGATTGACTATATAGTTGTCAACATTTCCCCCACTCCAATCTTTGAGAAGATTGCAATAAATCTACTCTGGGGAAAAACCCCAACCCAGAACAAAACTACAAAACAAAATAATAATAATAATAATTAATAATAATAATTTAAATTAAATTAAAAGGCACATAAAAGCAATGGGGAATCAAGCAAACACTAACACCCTATGATATGGACTGGTAATAGGGGTTCACTTTCAAAACATACCATCCATATTTTATTATAAACATCTTTTACATTAAAAAGTAGCCTTCTGTTGTTATGACTCCCCTCACCCAGCAAGGGCATTACTGGCCATGTCACTGCTAAATTCTTTTTAAATATTCCTCAGGCAGCAGACAACAAGGCCTTAGTGGTGGATATGATAAAACTTCCCACTAAAACAAATTGGTGGCCATTTCAAATATGTTTATTGAAAGAGAAATCTCTAGCCTCTCTTGCCCTAACTGGGGCTTATAAAAGCACCCCACTTCTGAATCAACTTAATATATCTATTCTGTTTGATTTTATTTTAGCTAGAGTGGACCTTATCCTCTCCCTTACTCAATTTACCAATTTCAACTTTACATTTTTATCTCCTTTCAAGTAAATGATCTATTAGATCTTTAAACTTGAACATCAGCACAACTATTGGTGCTTAGTGACTATTTACAATTAAATGAATTCATTTCAATTCAGGAGTTATTTTTTTTTTGTCTTTGTGTCCCCTGTAAGTAAGAGAACACAAGGCACATAGCAGAAACTTGGGCAGCTAGATGGCACAGTGGGTAGAATGCCAGGCCTGGAGTCAGAAAGACTCCTCTTCCTGTGTTCAAATCTGGCCTCAGACATTTAATAGCTGAGTGACTCTGGGCAAGTCATTTAACCCTGTTTGTCTCAGTTCCTAATCTGTAAAATAAGGCCGGAGAAGGAAACACCAAGAAAATTCCAAATGGGATTGCAGAATTGGACATGACTGAAACAATTCAACAGCAACAAAGCAGAAACCTAGTAAATGAGGATTGATTGATAAAGTAGCATTACATATTTTTCAGTCTCTTTGTAAGTGGCTAACAATATCCTTTTTTCATTGATCTTCATGTACTTTCTCATCATATGACAGCAGATTGAAATGAGAATCTCAATTGGCAATAAGATTCCATTGGTATAAGGAACTGTCATATGAGGGAACTCTACCAATCCCAGTTGGTAGTTATTCTGAAACTTAGATTTTAGGGAGTTGCCTTCAGTACTGGGCTGTGACTTGCCCAGGGTTACACAAAGATACTGTGTCAAAATAAATAGATTAGTCTGGAAATCAGGCCTTCCTGGTTCAGAGGGCAGCTCTTTATCTGTGACAGCAGGTTGCCCCTAAGTGATTTTTGTTATTATTTATTCAATTGTGTCCAACTCTTCATGACCCCATGCACCATAGTACATCATGTCTCTCTATCCTCCATTGTCCCTCAAAGTCTGTCCAAACTCATCTTCATCACTTCCTGGACACTATCCCCTAAGTAGGATAACATTGAACAAGTTAACATTCCTTTAACACTTTGAAATTTGCACAGCCCTTTCCATATATCAACTCCTTTGATCCTCTGAAGGCTGCATAGTTGAGTGGATCGAAAACTGGCCTCCAATTCAAGGAGCCCTGGTTCAAGCCCTGCCTCTAATATATATTGGCTGGGTAACCCTGGACAAAGTACTTGTTATTGTTTGTCATTCATTCTAAGAGGACCATTGATATCTGGGAGGTGATACCATGATTTGCTAGTGAATTGGGTTTAAGTGAGGCAGGGCTGTGCAAAGCCACCAGTCTCACTCTTCTCCTTCAGAGACAGCTGGGTTCCATGTCATGAGATAGATTAGGAGACTGGAAATGGCCCCAGATGTAGTGGGAGCCTTTTTAAGCTAAGGTCTCTCCCAGGTCTCAATTTGTCTGAGGCAATGCCCGATCAGTGATTAAGGCTAAATAAGAAACCAGGCAAAAAATGGCCTCTTTTACCTAGTCAAAAAAAATCAATCTGGGAAGGGAAGACCCTCAGGGTTTCTGGTCAAAACAGAAACAATTTGCTATTTGTTTGATGGCTCACTGGGAGCCATCAAAACCCAAACAAAGACTAAGTGAGACTTAGGCTGGGGCCTATTATTGGCCAATCAATGAGAGCTAGAGTGATTTGGGTTTAAGGCATGGTCTTTAAAAAGAAATCTAGCCTGTAAACCATAAGATATCTTGCAAGGTTTCAGTGATCAAAATTTATATTCCTTTGGGCAGAGCATCCACAGGTAAGGGTACAATTCCCTATGTGGATAGATGGGAAGGAAAAAAGAAAGGAAGGAAGGAAGGAAGAAAGAAAGGAAGGAAAGAAAGAAAAAAAGGAAGGAAGGAAGGAAGAAAGGAGGGAAGGAAGGAAGGAAATTCCTGTCTCCTAAAGTATTCCTAATACTACTTTATTGGCTTAAATTTTATGATTGCTTTTTCATTTTTCTGTGTCCCACCATATTAATTTTTTAGAAATATTCAATAAATGTTTTAAACACCTACTATGTGCCAGACCCTGTGTGAAAATTGCAAATCCACCAGTAAATGAATAAGTATTCCTGTTTTCTCCTTCACTTTTTGATATTATTAGAGATATGACATGTTCTTTGGGATATTTTCCCACAGCATAACTACATTAAAGTTACTGGCTCCTGAAATTCTACATAATACATAGACAAATTAAGTCTTATTGTGTACATCAAAATTACCTTATGAAATGAATGCTGAGAAATTCATGATCTTTATGATTATGGTTTCCATATGAATCTCTGATGGGGTACTCATGCCAAAAGTGGGCATAAAATCACCATATTAATCAAAATTTGAATCAAGATTCATATTGCCAACTGGAACCTTTAATGAAGTCTCCTGCAGAGGTTTCCTACTACACAGACAAGCAGGAATGTCTATATGGGATCATCTTTTATTTTGACACTTTGTGTGTGTGGTTGCCAACTCTCTCTGAGCCAAGGCAAAAAAAAATTAGTGAAAAGGATCTAGTTCTTTTTTTTTACATTAAAGGGCAAGCATGCTTTTCCAGCAGTAGATGGAAGAATAAAACTTCTAATTGTAAGGAAGGAATAATTTGTTCAAATATTTATTAAACACCTAATATGTGCCACAAAACCCTGGGAATTCAAAGGCAAAAAACCTTAAACATCTCTATTATAAAGGAAATCTCATTCTAATACTCTTCCCACAAAATACTCCATCTCCCACAAGACTCTCCATTTCCCACAAGGTATTCCATCTCAGTTCCAGACATTTTCACTGACTATGCTGAATGCCTGCAACTCTATCCCCCTTCATCTTCATCTCTTGCCTTCTCCAGCTTTTTTTTTAATCTCAACTAACATCTTTCTTCTGTATTAAGTCTTTCTTGATCATTGTTAATGGTAGTGGCTCTTCACCTCTGATTCCTAGATTTCTTTGATTCTTTTAATATTCAGATCAAAGATAAGGAGGGATATCACTCCAGCTTGGGGGACAGCCAGTAAGAAATTAGGTAATTGAGAGATCCATGTCACATGTGAACAGCAAGTGACTGAATCATAGAGGGAATGGAAGACAGTCAAATTCTTGACCAACATTCTAAAAATGTGTCCAGTTTATGATACAGATATCAGTATTTGAAGGATCTGTGACTTAGTTGGTATGATTTAGACCTTCCTCCAGGAATTTCAAACCACTTATAATTTAGTAGAGTCTTAGAGACTGCCCAAGGCTCAAGGAAACCCAATGATTTGTCCATAGTCAGATAGCTAATGCATATGGGACCAGGAAAATGACTAGCTGTGTAACCACAAGTTAGGAATGGGATAAAGATGCTCATAACCCACAGTTACTATGAGTGCTTTTGTATTTGCTGTGTTCACAAGGCCTCTGGCAATGCCCATTTCCCTTCAAAGAGAAGCTCAGGGGCTGCCCCTTACAAAAGGTCTTTCTTGATTTCTTGGCTGTTAATACTCATCAGAAGAACTTTAAATGCCAATGAATCAGGCCCTCCAATTGAAAGATTGGGAGAATGAATTCCAGAGGTGGTTAAATGATTTCTCCAAAGTCATACAGATTGTAATCAGAAAAATAGAAATTTGAATCCAGGTCCTCTGATGTTATATTCATATTAATATTTTTCTCATTTTTTTTCATGTGAATCACTTGTCAAGATGCATGTTACCTCCCAGTAGTATGTATGCTCCTTGAAAGAAGAGGCAATTTTGTCTGCGCATCCCTGATGTGCATATACATACATACATATACACATACACATGCACACACAATGCACATGCATATGCACATACATATACATGTGTGTATATACATATATGTATATATATGGCTCATAGGAGATGATGAGTAAATATTTGTTAAATTGAATTGAAAGCAAGAAATTTCTGTGCTTTATGGTATACTATATGAGTTGCTAGGTAGCTCAGTGCTGGGTATGAAGTCAGGGAGACGACTCTTTCTGAGTTCAAAGCTGGCCTCAGACACTTACTAGCTGTGTGATCCAGGGCAAATCACTTAACCTTATATTCCTTAGTTTCCTCATTTGTAAAATAAGCTGGAGAAATAAATGACAAACCACTCCAGTCTTTGCCAAGAAAACCCCAAATGGGGTCCCAAAGAATTGGACAGGATTGAAGTGATGGGAAGAAGAAAGAGGTAAATTCAAATGAAGAGGGGGCCACTAGGTGGTGCAATGGGTAGAGTGATGGACCTGGAGTCAGGAAGATCAGAGTTTAAATCCTGCTACTTGTAGACACTTGCCTCTTGTATGAAGCTGGGCAGGGAGCTTCACTTCAGAATCAGTTGTCTCATCTGTAAAATGGGAATAATAATTGCATCGACCTCAGAAAGTGGTTGTGAGGATCAAAAGAAATTCTGTATGTGAATCACTTTGATAACCATACATCACCTTACAAATGCTTTTGTTGTAGTAATAATGTCAGAGACACAAATTGCCCCTTGCCAGGATGGTCTCTATTTGGAATGAGAAAGAACTGTATTCTTATTCTGCCTCTGACACTTATTAACTGTATCAACCAGAGAGAATCACTTCATCTCAATGTACCTCAGCTTCCTGAGATGAATAATTTGAACATGATAGCCTACAAGGTCTCTTTCAGTTCCAGATCATTGATCTTATGAATTCTGGTTCTTGTTTTTCCTTGCATATGAAAATAGAATATACACCAACTTCCCAACAAGTTTTCTCTCCCTATATGGCCCAAGTATCACTAATGCTTTATAGTTTTACCATTTCAGCATGATGCCAAAATGGAAGAAGATTAATTAACTTTTGAGTAAGGAAATATTAATGAAAGACCTACTATAATCATGACACTGTGCTAGGCACTGGGGATCCAAATACAAAAATGAAAGTGTTCTTACTCCTAAGGAGCCTACATTGAAAGAACATGTATATTTGTGAGGAGAAATCCAATACATCTGAAGAAAATACAAGATATGATGGAATGAGTACAGTATTTGGAATCACAAGATGTAGGCAGGGTTCCTAGGTGACCTTAGCTTATGGACTTAAACCCCACATTTCAATTTCCTTAAGACAGTGAAACTGGAATAAATGATTTCTGAGGGACCTCCCAGCTCTAATCCTCCCTGAAGCAATGAGGGTCTTGAATTATTGAAACAAAGAAGAAAGATTAAATCTCTGCTGAGTTTCAGCGAATGTTAGTCAAACTGTTTTTTTCCCCCAGAATCCACAAAAGATTTTAAAGTTAATTCTATTTTTAAAATATCCTTTTCTATTCTTTAATAGTATGGCAATTGAAATAGATCGTTCAGGCTTTATAAATATCTACTGCATTGAAAAACAGCCTGAAATATCCCCTATGATCAATCTTTACAGTTAAGCACAGGGAATATTATTAGTCTTTAATGTCAGCTGAACATTTTCTTGCTGTTGCTTTTAAATATGAGAAGTTAAAAGAGAAATGGCTTAATTCCTCAATTTAAAGTCAAATATTTCTATTAATTTTTGTGCTGGGTCACAACACAAGCAGTGTAATCTGGGACATACTTTCAGCATAATTCAAGCAACCAAAATGCCTTCCAAGAGAGTTTAACTGGGAGTCTTTGCTTCCATGACAAGTGAACATTAAATGTCTTCAACTCAAGGGGCAATAAAAGTTCTCCCCAACTTGTCATTTGGTAACTTTCTATTAAGAAAATTATTTTGCTAACAAGGTCCTACGTCCTATTACTTAGAGGTGTTAAAAATTTGCAAGAGTTATCTATGTCTCCTAATTTAATGTTGTCTAGTATATCCAGTAAGCTAGGACAAAGCCCCAGCTGCCTTGCCCTGGTTATGATTCTACCTTCCACCAAGGTCATGTACATAGTATTGCTGGCAGTCTCTGTTTTCTTGGAAGATCATGCATGTGTCTATTAAGTAACTTGACAGCTGGCCCAGAAACAATTGCCTGATTTGCATTTTAAGGACATAGAAGATGTGTTAGTTGTACATAATTCATTCCCCATATTTCTCAATAAATAAATGAAAGCCCAATTGGCCTGCAAACATCCACCTCTCATTTGGGCCTTGCTTGCTTTTTCTCAAAAGAAAAGCAAAAATGAAATAAATCCTGAAGCTTATCAAAGCAAGGAACTTCATGGATAATACTATGTAATTGCTAACAAGATTTTTCAACACAATGAAAACTTAGGCAACCCTGGGACCAAGCTGGTCTAGCCTGGGGTCATGGCTAGCACATGACAGGCAGTGTGGCAGAGTGAAGTGAAGAGAGTAGTGTCCTTATTATGAGGATCTGTGTTCAAATCCTGCATCTGACACGTTAGTTATGTGATAAGGATAAGATCAATCAAATATTATTAAACATTTATTATATGCCTACCATGTCCCAGGTCCTGCGCTAAGCACAGGTCCTATATACTCTCTGAGTTCAGCAGCCTTATCTCTTAAAGGGGGAAAAGGATATGTGCAGTTTCTAATTCAAAAGGAACATTACATGTGACAATTTATAGAAAGTACTTCGCAAACATGGAAGCTGGTATGACATATATTATTACCTTTCATTTCTCATCCAACTAGACACACACATAGACCATTTATATCTACTCATATATGTAGAGATATCTGCTTATATATTTTCCTAAATATGTACATTATCTATTATATGCAATATCTATCTATTTAATATGGGCATTATCTATGTCTGTCTACGTATCTACCTACTTACCTACCTACCTACTACCTACTACCCACCTACATTTTTATCTGTTGTATCCCTTAATATAAGGTAAGCTCTATGAGGGAAGGAATTGGTTCATTGCACAAAGCAGGTATTTAATCTTGTCTCTGCATGCTGTCTCTGCTCTGGTTTTATTTTGTTTTGTTTTTCCCCACTTAGACCCTTAGACAAAAACATTCACACTGTGCAGAACCTAGACCTCCGGAATCCTTGGCCCCAGTCTGGAGATCCCACCCTAAGGCCCAGTCCAGTTGATTGGTCAGTACAAATATTCCCTTGTATCCCATTCTTTCCATTGGAAGCCTTGTAAACAGTGTCATGCTTCACCTTATCCTATCCAGCCATCCAAGAAGGTGATTTCCTGTTGCTGCTACATTACTCCCCCCCTACTTCCTGCCCTCACAACCCCTTTTGATATCTAGATCTGGATACAATAATCTTTTTTTTAACATGTGTTTTTAAAACTTTGGGTTACAAATTTTCTCCCTTCCTCCCTCCCCATCCACCCTCATTGAAAAGGCAAGCAACTTGATACAAGTTATAGATATGGAGTCATGCAAAACACTTCCATAGTAGTCCTGCTGTGAAAAACTAAGTATACTTCCCTTCATCCTATCCTACCCCCATTTATTCTATTCTTTTTTCACCCTGTCCCTCCTCAGAAGTGTTTGCTTTTGATTATCCCCTCCTTCAATCTGCCCTCTCCTCTATCAACCCCCTGCTCTATTATCCCCTTCCCCCCTTATTTTCCTGTAGGGTAGGATAGATTTCCATACCCCACTGTGTATGTTATTCCCTCCTTAAGCCAAATCCTATGAGAATAAGATTCACTCATTCCCTCTCACCTTCCCCAATTTCCCCTCCTATAAAAGCCTTTTCTTGTCTGTTTCATGTGAGATATTTTACCTCATCCTACTTCTCCCTTTCTCCTTCTCCCGGTATAATCCTCTCTCACCCCTTAATTTTATTTTCCAGATATCACCCCCCTTCATCTTCAACTCACCCTGTGCCCTCTATCTATCTATACATGCATACATTTTTTTTCCCTCCCACTACCCTAATACTGACAAAGGACTCATGAGTTACAAATACCATCTTTCCCTGCAGCAATGTAAACAGTTCAGCCTTAATAAGTCTCTTATGATTTCTCTTTCCTGTTTACAGATACAATAATCTAATTAATAATATCTTATATTTAGAAGGGTGTGTCAATTAACTGCTCTGCATACCAACTTTCCATCTTTGTCAATTCCCAGACCAAAACTTTTTTCCTTAGCCACCAACCCCACACAAATTACTCTCCTTTATTAGAAAAGGAGGCTGCCTGAGAAGAGATAGTAGGCTTTGTCTGTCTCTCTCTTTGTCTATGTGTCTCTCTCTGTCATTGTCTCACTTTCTCTGTCACTGTCTCTTTTTCTCCGTCATTGTCTCTCTCTGTCTTTGTCACTCTATCTGTGCCACTGTCTGTGCTTCTGCATCTGTGCCTTGGTATCTATGCCTCTGTATCTGTTTCTCTATATCTGTGTTACTGCCTCTGTCTCTCTGTCTCTGTCTCTGTCTCTGTATCTCTAACCCCACTTACTCCCCTCTTTTCCCAAACATCAATTTATGACACATAGCAAGATAAGTGCCTAACAAATGAATCTTTCTCTTTCTCCTTTCCTTCCCCATTCCTTCCCTCTTTCCCTTCTCCCTTTCCCTCCTTCCCTTCCCTTCCTTGCTTCTTTCCTTGCTTCTTTCTCTATTGACATTCACAATATTCTAGGTACTAGGAAACACAAATACACACACATACTTAGTTTTCAACATTCACTTTCATAATATTTTGAATTCCAAATTTTCTCGCCATCCCTCTCCTCCTCCCACCCAAGATGGAGTGCAATCTGATATAGCCTCTACATATACATTCATATTAAACCTATTTTCACATTAGCCATGTTGTAAAAAAGAATTAGAAGCAGTGGAAGAAACCATGAGAAAGAAGAAACAAAAAAAGAGAGAAAGCAAATAATATGCTTCCATCTGCATTCAGACTCCATGGTTCTTTCTCTGGATGTGGATAGCATTTTCCATCATGAGTCTTTTGGAGTTCTCTTAGAGCTTTGCATTGCTAAAAAGAGATGTCAGTCAAAGTTAGTCATCACAGAATGTGACTGTTACTGTGTACAATGTTCTGGTTTTGCTCACTTCACTCAGCATCAGTTCATATAAGTCTTTCTAGGTTTTTCTGAATTCTGCCTACTCATCATTTCTTATAGCAAAATAGTATATACCACATTTATATACCACAACTTGTTCAGCCATTCGCCAATGGATAGGCATCTCCTCAATTTCCAATTCTTGGTCACTACAATAAGAGCTGTTTTAAGTATTTTTGTATTTGTGGGTCATTTTCCCTTTCTTATGATCTCTTTGGGATACAGATCTAGAAATTGTATTGGTGGGTCAAAGGGTATGCACAGTTGTTTGGCCCTTTAGGCATAGTTCCAAATTGCTCTCCAGAATGGTTGGATCAGTTCACAATTCCACCAACGTTGTATTAGTGTTCCAATTTTCCCACATCTTCTCCAGAGTTTATCATTTTCCTATTTTGTCATGTTACCCAACCTGATAGGTGTGATGTGGTGCCTCAGAGTTGTTTTGATTTGCATTTCTCTAATCAATAGTGATTTATGGCATTTTTTGCATATGACTATAGAACTACCTGTTTATATCATTTGACCATTTATCAATTGGGGAATGACTGGTATTTTTTTTTCTAAATTTGAGTCAATTTTCTATATGTTTTAGAAATGAGGCCTTTATCAGAGACACTGGTTGTAAAATTCCCCCCACTCCCCAGTTTTCTGCTTCCATCCTAATCTTGGTTGCATTGGCTTTGTTTGTACAAAATCTTTTCAATTTAATGCAATCAAAATTATCCATTTTGCATTTCATAATGTTCTCTATTTCTTGTTTGGTCATAAATGCTTCCATTCTCCATAAATCTGACAAGTAAACTATTCCTTGCTTTCCCAGTTTGCTTATAGCATCAGTCTTTATATCTAAATCATCTACCTATTTTAATTTTATCTTGGTATATGGTTTAAGATGATAATCTATGCCTAGTTTCTGCCATACTATTATCCAGTTTTCCCAGATTTTTTTGTCAAATCCTGAGTTCTTATCCCAGAAGCTGGAGTCTTTCCATTTATCAAATAGTAGATTACTATAATCATTACTGTGTCCTGTGTACCTAACCTATTTCACCACTAATCCATCACTCTATTTCTCAGCCAGTATCAAGCAGTTTTGATGATTGCTGCTTTATAATACAATTTAAAATCTAGTATGGCTAGATCACCTTCCCCTGCATTTCTTTTCATTAGTTCCCTTGATGTTCATGACCTTTTGTTCTTCCAAATAAATCTATTATTTTTTCTAGCTCAATAAAATATTTTTTGGTAGTTTGATTGCTATGGCATTGAATAAGTAAATTAATTTAGGTAGAATTGTCATTTTTATTATATTAGCTCTGCCCGTCCATGAGCAACTTATGTTTTTTCCAGTTATTTAGATTTGACTTTATTTGTGTGAAAGTATTTTGTAATTGTGTTCACATAGCTCCTGGGATTGTCTTAGCAAGTAGACTCTCAAACATTTTATAATGTCTACAATAAATTTAAATGGAATTTATCTTTCTATCTCTTGCTGTTGGGCTTTGTTAGTATTATGCAGAAATATCAATGATTTATGTGAGTTGATGTTATATACTGCAACTTCGTTAAAGTTGTTCATTATTTCAAGTAGTTTTTTTAACTTTATTTTCTAGGATTCTGTAAGTATATCATCATATCATCTGCAAAGAGTGATGGCTTTGTTTCTTCTTTCCCTATTCAAATTCCTTTAATTTCTTTTTCTTCTCTTATTGCTAAAGCTAACATTTCTAGCACAATTTTGAAAAACAGTAGTGAAAATGGACATCCTTGTTTCACCCATGATCTTATTGGAAATGCTTCGTTTATCCCCATTACATATAATGCTTGCTGATGGTTTTAGATGCCACTTATCATTTTAAGGGAAGCTCCATTTATTTCTATGCTCTCTAGTGTTTTTAATAAGAATGGGCATTGTATTTTGTTAAAGAATTTTTTGTGTCTGTTGAGATAATTACATGATTTCTGTTAGTTTGGTTGATACGGTAAATAATGCTGATAGTTTTCCTAATATTAACCTAGCCCTCCATTTCTGGTATAAATCCTTCCTGATCATAGTGCATTATCTTAGAGAAAAGTTGCTGTAATCTTTTTGCTAATATTTTATTTTCTTTTTTGCATCTATATTCATTAGGGAAATTAGTCTATAATTTTTTTCTCTGTTTTGAATCTTCCTGTTTTAGGTATCAGTGCCATATTTATATCATAAAACAAATTTGATAGAACTCGTTCTTCACCTATTTTCTCAAATAGTTTATATAGTGCTGGGATTAGTTGCTCTTTAAATGTTTGATAGAACTCATTTGTTAATCCATCTGGCCCCGGAATTTTTTTTTCCTATTGAGTTCATTGATGGTTTGTTCAATTTCTTTTTTTCTGAAATGGGATGATTTAAGTATTTTACTTTCTCTTCTGTAAATCTGGACAATGTTTTATAAATATTCATCTATTTCACTAAAATTGTTGATTTCTTTTGACATATAGTTGGGAAAAATAGCTCCTAATTATTGTGTTAGTCTCTTCTTTGTTGATGGTGAATTCACCCTTCTCATTTTTGATACTGGTAATAATACTGGTAATACTGTTTTTTTTTAATTAAATTAACCAATGGTTTATCTATTTTATTGCTTATTTTTTTTCCACTAAACCAGCTCTTAGTTTTATTTATTAGTATAACAGTTTTCTTAATTTCAATTTTAGCAATCTCTCCTTTGGATTTCAGTATTTCTAATTTGGTATTTAATTGGGGATTTTTAATTTGTTCTTTTTCTAGTTTTTTTTTGTTTTGTTTTGTTTTGTTTTTGGTTTCATGCTCAATTCATTGGTCTCCTCTTTCTCTGTTTTATTCATGTAATCATTTAGAGGTATAAAATTTCCCCTAAGAACTGCTTTCCCTGCATCCCATAAGCTTTGGTATGTTACTTCATTGCCATCCTCTTGTATGAAGTTATTGATTTTTTTCTATGATTTGTTATTTGACCCATTCATTCTTTAGGATTAGATTACTTAGTTTCCAATTAACTTCAGTCTATCTTTCCATGACCCTTTAGTACATATATTTTTATTACATCATGACCTGAGAAGGATGTATTTAATATTCCTGCCTTTCTGCTTTGGATTGTAAGATTTTTATGCCCTAATGCATGGTCAATTTTTGTGTAGGTGCCATGTACCACCAAAAAAAATGTATATTCCTTTCTGTTTCCATTCAGTTTTCTCCAGAGGTCAACCATATCTAACTTTTTCTAAAATTCTATTCACCTCTTTTACTACTTTCTTGTTTATTTTGTGGTTAGGTTTATCTGGTTCAGACAGGGGGATATTGAGGTCTCCCACAAATATAGTTTTGTTGCCTATTTCTTCCTGTAATTACCAGAACTTCTCCTCTAAGAATTTGGATGCTATACCACATGGTGCATATATATATATATATTAATGATAACACTTCATTGTCTATGGTGCCTTTTAGTAGGATGCAGTTTCCTTCCTCATCTCTTTTAATTAGATGTATATTTTGCATTTGCTTTGTCTGAGATCAAGAAGCATAATATATTCTACTCCAGCCTCTTACTGTTATTCTGTGAGTATCCCTCTGTTTCAAATGTGTTTCTTATAAACAACATATTGTAGGATTATGATTTTTAATCCATTCTACTATCCACTTCCATTTTATGGGAGAGTTCATCACATTCACATTCACATTTATGATTACTATCTGTGTCTTTCTCTCCATCCTATCCCCCCCATACCTATGCTTTTCTTTCTCCTTCCTCCCTTTTCCCCCTCACTAGAGTTTTATTTTTGACCACTGCTTCCCTCATTCTGCCCTCCCTTCTATCATTCCCTTCCCTTTTCTCTCCCTTTTCCCCTACTACTTCTTCCCTATCCTCTATCCACCCCCCCTTTTCTTTCCCCTTTCTCCTCCTACTTTATATATGGTAAAGATAGATTTCTATACCTAACTGATTTTTATTGCCTCTTTGAGGCAAATCTAATGAGAGTAAGGTTCAAACAATGCTTATCTCCCTCTCTTCTTTCCCTTTACTGTAATAGTTTTTTTTTTGCCTTTTCACATGATGTAATTTACCTTTGTCTGCCTCCTATTTTCCTCTTCTCCCTGAACATTCTATTTTCACCACTTAATTAGATTTTTTAAACATCACATCGAAGTCAACTTGTACCTATACCCTTTTAAATGTCATAATAATGATACAGTTTTCAAGAGTTACAAATGTCATCTTCCTTTATAGGGATGTACACAGTTTGTGCTTATCAATAACATGGTGTTATTATTGTTGTATTCTTTCTTTCTTTCTCATTTATCTTTTTATGCCTCTCTTGATTCGTGGATTTGAAGATCAAATTTTCCATTGATCTCTGGTCTTTTCATCAGGAAGGTTTGTAACACTCCTATTTCATTGAATGTCTATCTCCTCCCTTGAGATATTATGCTCAATTTCACTGGGTAGTTGATTCTTGGTTATAATCCAAGCCCCTTTGCCCTATTGAATATCGTATTCCATGTCCTCTGATCTGTTGAGGTAGAGCTGCAAGGTACTGGGTAATCCTGGCTGTGTTTCCATGATATTTGCATTTTTTTTCTTTCTGGCTGCTTACAGCATTTTCTCTTTGACCTGGTAATTTTGTAATTTGGCTACAATATCTCTTGGCATTTTCAATTTGGGATTTTTTTTTTCAGGAGGTGATTGGTGGATTCTTTCACTGACTATTTTACTTTCTGGTTCTAGGACCTCAGAAGCAGTTTTTCTTGATGATTTCTTGAAAGATACTATCCAGGTTTTTGGGTTTTTTTTTTTTTTGATTATGGCTTTCACATAGACCAATAATTCTTAAATTATCTCTCCAAGTCAGTTGTTTTTCCAATGAGGTATTTTATATTTTCTTCTATTTTTTTTCATTCTTTTGATTTTGTTTGACTGATTGTTGATATCTCATAGAGTCATTAGCTTCCACTTGCCCGATTCTAATTTTAAAAAATTGTTTTCTTCAGTGTAGTTTTTTTTTTCCATTTTGTCAATTGTATTTTTAAAGGAACTGTTTTCTACAGTCAATTTTTGTCCTTCCTTTTCTAAACTGTTGACTCTTTCTTGCAAACCTCTCATTTCTTTTCCCAATTTTTCTTCTACCTCTCTTGTTTGACTTTTAAAATCCTTTTTGAGCTTTTCCAAGAAGGCATTTTGGGCTTGAGGCCAGTTCATATTCCCCTTTGATGTTTAGGATATTGACAATGTTGTCCTCTTCTGAATTTGTGTTTTGGTCTCTGTCACCATAATAATTCTCTATGGTCAATGTTTTATTTTATGGCTTTTTGCTCATGTTGTTTGCCTTTTTCCTGACTTATAAAGTTTATTCCTGCTTCTGGAGTACAGGGAACACCATCCCAAGCTTTTTATCCTGGGGCCATGAGCTTGGTTATTGGCTCTGTGTGCTGGGGCCTCAGTGCTGGCAGCTGGAAGCTGTAGGGGTTTGGTACCTTACCTGGTTCTGAACTGGACCTGGTTGTGATGGCTGGTGTGTGTTGAGGCCAGGTGGATTTTTTCTGCATTTCCACATCATTACACTGAGGCTCATGGGGTGGAGGGTGCAGGTGGTCTGACCACTGGAGGTCACCTCTTCACCCAGACCTGTGCTAGAGCAAGGGTAGTTTCAGCTGCTTGTGGATACCTGTCAGTTGATGTATGTTGTTTTTCTCTGAGCTGGCATCTCTCGGTTTTCCTCACCATGCAAAGGCATGTGGGGTAGAGAGGTCCTGGTGTTGGCTCTTGCTTACTCTACCACCCTAAGGCTCCTGATGGTTTACTGAGGTGGGCCTTGCCACTGGCTTGCCTGGACTTACATCCTGCAGTAGTCCCCTTCAATCACAGTAAGAGGGAACTTTCCAGTTAATCCCCCAAGCCTCCTGAGCTAAAAGACTGCTGCATCTGTTCTTTGTTTTTTTCTGCTGTTCCAGGATTTTTCCTGGGGTGATATTTTCTTGTTTTTTTAATGTCAATAAGGGAGAGTGAGAGTGACTTACTGTTTACTCCACCATCTTGGCTCCCAGAAGTCTCATGTTTTTTTCTAAGAACATTGTGCTGATCACATTTTTACAGTACTGTAGTATTCCATCACAATCATATACCATGACTTGTTCAGTCATTCTACAATTGATGGGCATCCCTGCAATTTTCAATTCTGTGCCACCACAAATAGAGATGCTATAAATATTTTAGAACATATAGGTTCTTTTCCCTTTTCCCTAACTATCTTTGGAAATAGACCAAGTTGTGATATTGCTGGGTTAAAGAGTATTATTATTGTTATTCCCAACAATAAAAAAATACTTGCTAGAATTCACAGTGCCAAGTATAGTAGACTCTACACAGTAGACAATCAATAAATGTTTACTGATTTTCACCAAACATGATTCCAATATTTTTTCCTATAAAATTCCATAAACTCTAACTTTGTAAGCATTATGATGTCTGACACAGGTGTGCCCAAGAAAATTAAAATAATTTCAAAATTAAATTTGAAATGCCTATTAGACAAACAAGCAAAAAAGAATTTTCTCTGTACCTCTGGTCAAAGATGCCACAATTACTGAACATCTTACACCCCTAAACTTGTTTGTGTTTTCTGTGTCCCAAGTCTCAAACAGCTTATAGCATAGTTTGACAACTTCTTCCAAAGTTTTCATCAGATATTGATCAGATTATCCACCACCCCCCATATCCCACTCATATAAAGATAAAAAATGCTCTCAAATGATCAAATAAATCTCTGATTTCATTTCATTGGGATTACAATCCAACCCTACAGATCCAAGTTTGGCCTATCCATGTTTATTGATCCTGTGTGACCTAATGTTCCACACAAAGAGTGTTCCCCATGTGCTATAGGACTCCCTTCATTATCCCTCTTATTGTTAGGGAACCATTTAAATTCTTTGGCTACTCATCTATGATCCTTTAATCTTGTGAGGAAAAAGTAAAAATTAAAAAATTCAGAAAAACTCAATTCCCTCAATCTGGGAGTGTTCAAGGCAGGGTAGGCTTCAATAAAAGGGCACTGCAACAATCTTAGATCTTTCTACATTAAATAGAATTTTAGTATAGCAATTCAGCTGCAAAGGCAACCTTTCTCAAAGGAGTCTCATTGGCCTTGGTCCCTACCCTGCCTTCTAAATCTGTGTTTGTGAAGGAATACTACCAAACCACTGTAGATGTCCTGTGGGTACTTCAGTTCATAGTTCCATCTTAGTTTAAGATATGAATGAAGTTCATAGAGTGTATCCTCTCCCAAATAATCCAAATCATAGTGGTAAGAACACACAAATCTCATACTTAAACTTAAAGCTTTACCAGAAAAATAGTTGATTATTTTTTTCTCTCAAAAATAGATTTTTTTTCAACATTTAATTAAATAAAATTAATTTCATTCTAAATAATTAATTTACATAGTGGAAAAGGTCACATCCTACACTGCATTCTGGCATCATGAAAATATAATTCTCTTT
This sequence comes from Vombatus ursinus, assembly GCF_900497805.2. NCBI lineage: Eukaryota > Metazoa > Chordata > Mammalia > Diprotodontia > Vombatidae > Vombatus > Vombatus ursinus. The sequence continues at coordinate 11,258,983 of NW_020954615.1, read as the reverse complement.
AAATATTAAAAATCATTATTTTGTCATCATATCCTTACTTCTAATATTTGCCATATAATATCAATCATTCCATAACAGTCTTTTCTAAATATCTGACAGCAATTATTATTACCCCTCACATTCCTTTAGCTCTTTATTCTTTTTAACCAAGTTCTTTTCTCATACCAGTAATTCTCACACTAGTAAACTTGGAATTATTATTATTATTATTATTTAATCTGCATTTTACATGTAATGAAACTAATGCTAAGAAGAATGAAGCTATTTCTTCATGGGTCAGAAATCTCATGTCAATGTTGGGATTACAACCAAGGGCACCTGATGCCTAGTCCAACATTTGGTCCACTGGAATAGGTCCCAATAACGTTAAAATTTTGGTTGCCCTACAACAGTGCTTCTCAAACTCTTTGGTCTCAAGCCCCCTTTTGTAAGGAACCACAAAATAGCTTTTATTTAGTTTAAATGGAATACACACACATACACATGCATACATGTGCATACATACCAGAACATATGTGTTTGTTTATACACACATATATACATGTGCATATATGCATATACATATAAATAAATGTGCATATATGTGCACATAAACATATGCACATATATACATATATGCATGCACATACATGCATGTATACGTGCACACATATATATCAGAAATTAAAACATCAGTTTTATTTTGAAAATAATTTTTATTTCACAGACCTCTGAAAGGGTCTTAAGAACCATAGCGCTACAGATTATATTTCTAGGTATGAAGGAGTACTGAGGAAGGGAAATATTTTGATTTCATCTTAATGTATGAAGCATAAGAATAGGTTATGCCAATTATACTTGGAGTTTAGCAAATTTCCAACTGTATCCAGATAACCTTAATATCTTGGAGTTGGAAAGGTTCTCAATGATCATCATCTCTGACCCATATACAAAAAGAATCTTCTCCATGACATCCCATCATTGGCCATCTTGCCTCTGCTTGATGAGCTCCAGTGAAGGCTAATCCACCTCCCCCTGAGGCAGTGCATTGCATTGTGGACAGCTCAACTTATTGTTTAGTTCTTCCTTATGTTAAATTTAAATTTGCTCCTTTGCAAGTTCTACCTATTGTTCCGAGATCTAACTTCTGGGCGTCAATTGGTACGTGTCAATTTTCTCTCCTATGTGATGGCCCTCTACACACTATAAGACAGGTCTCATGGCCCCTATAAGTCTGTCCTACTCCAGACTAACCTCCCTCAGTATCTTCAACAAGTCCTTAGATGACAGGTCCTTTGATTGTTCTACATGTGAATAATATTTCTTGTTAATTTTATACCCATGATTCCTATTAAATTTTTTTTTAAATACTTAGATTAGTCATTTTTGGAAATGAAAGGACCTTAGAAGTTCAGTCCAAACCCTTCATTTTATAGATGAGAACAGCAAGGCCCAGGGAGGCTAATTGATTTGGCAAAGGTCACAGAGATGGCATGCTGGGCTGGGGCTTGCTGCTATAGCTTTGTGGTATATTATTTTTTAAAGTACATAATGTTAATAACTTTGCATTAAATGGTCCTTTCCATCATTATAAGAAAAAAAATTCTAACCATTTTCTTTCTGAAAATAAAATTAAGGAGAGAAATATTTGTATATATGTGTGGGGCTAAGGTAATGGGTTAAGAAGGGTGTTTAACATCTGATCAAATATTCTTTAGTTGCTTAATATCTACTTCAGCCACTGTATTCTCTTTCCACCCAAGAACATAAAATTGGAAGCTTTGCACCTTTGATGAGTTTCTCTTTGGAGGCTTGAGGATCTTTCCATGTCATTTTCACCTTTCCAATCCTTGAGAAGAATACTGATGCAGCAGTTTACAAATTGTGTTTGTCTGATAGTGAGGCCATATCCATACAAGCAACAAAGCAGAGCTTCTGCTGACAGGTTTCTGATTTATGAGGCATCCATCTCCAAATGAATAGAGGTTCAGTCCATCAAGTGATGCACAAATTATATGACTGTTTCCAAATCTAAACAACCAAAGATTGCTTATTTTCTGGCAGAGTAAATATATTGTAGAGGTGGGGGAACTACAAGGAGGTCATGTTCCTACATCCATAGCCATGAAATGAAATTGTACCTGCCTCCATAACTTAAACAGTAAAACAGAGACCACCTCATTTATCTCTGGCCTCAGAAAGGAGCTCTATAAAGTTCCTTTAATATATGAGTTGGAGAGTAGGAGGAAAAATAGACTTACAGCTGATTATGTAAATAACATTATCTTCCCTGGAAAAAAATTGAATGCAAAATATTTCATTATGAAATTATCAACACAGCTAATGGGTTTCTATATTCACAAAGTGAAGTACAGTGTTGAAGGTGCCCAGAGTTAACACAGAGACTTAAATTTTCTGAGGAGACTAAATACAAGAAGCTTTTGTCATTTATCAGTTTTGTGATAATGGTTAAGTCAGTTCCTCAACCATGGAATAGGGATAGTGATACATGGAACACTTACCATAAGAGAAAACACATCCAAAGTGCTTTTTAAGTCTTTTAAAGTGTTATATAAATGTTAGTTATTGCTTTTGTTATTGTTGGTATTATTATTATCATGGTAAATGGTAACCCTAACCTCAAAGTCATAAAGAGCTTTGTTCAAATCCTTCCTCTGACACACAGTCCATAAGACCATGGGCAAACGATGTTGTCTCTCCATGCCCCAGACACAAGTGATGTCTCCACTAAAGCAGGAACTGACTTTAAATGAGGCAGAATTGTTCAAAGTTACCAGCCTCTGTCTTCCAGAGTCATTGAAGTCCAGTGGCAAGACAAAAATCAGGATGATTGTTGATGGCTCGGAATGCAGTGGATGACCTTGGCATCTTCAATGTCTAAACAAGCTCTAAGCACCCCACAGTGCCTGCTTCTACCACTTTCATGGCCTGTTGAAACAAATTGTTCACATCTGCCTGCTATGCTAGAAGATGTCTCCACATGCTTGGGGTAGACACTCCCCTAAATCACCAATTGGTATGAGTCTTCTCAGTTCCCTTCAATTTCATTTAGCCCATCTTGCAAAATGGTTTACTGGAATATGGCCACTGTGCAAGTTACAGCTACTTGGAGCCACAGCTGAGAGTTAGGTGGCAGGTAGACACTGAAGGTGGAAAGCAGCCCTTACACGAGAGATATCAATCTTCCCTAAACACACATATAGCCCAAATACAGGTAAGTGTATCTCAAAGACAAGTCCTTTGACTCCAGAGTCAATATCATGCTTCCTTCATTTATTGATTTGTCAAACAAACATAAAAATGTATAGGGTGCCAAAATCAATAGGTTAGTGTGATGTTCATAAAGATAATGCATTTTAAGTGTTTTGAAAATGGTGATATAAATTTCAAGACTCATTATTAGCATCTCCTCTTCTCCCCCCTCTACCGTCACTTCAGCTTGGTACATTGATCCCTGATTGCCATTTTCCCTACTAGTAAAATTGGATATACTTTAGGGTATATTGAGCACTAAATGGTGTTCAAGGTCCAAATAATTTACACTCCTTTTTTGTACTGTTTTTCTCTATCTTTGAGCCTTTGGTGAGAGAACTTGCCCCACTTTGCTAATCCATCCACTCCCTTCCATTTATTTATTTATTTATTTATTTTCCTTTCTTGCTAGAAATTTATTTGACTGTTTGTCAGCTTAAGAAAAAAGGCATAGCAACAAACAGAGGTCATGCTGACTTTCTTTCAAATGTGATTCACTTGAGTTGTGTAGAATTGCCTATCTTGTAATGATGATGAAGACAATTCTGGAACTAAGCAGGCTGGGGTATGGCCTAGTTTGGGGAGTCCTTTTTGGTGGAGAGAGTTTGACCTAAATACACACACACTGCCCCAGTGCCGTTATCCTTTTCAGTATTATTCATGTATTTACTGGATTGCATCTCTTAAAAAGCATGACAGGAGCTTAGTATCTGAGTTTTATAAAGGGAGAGAAGCTTAAAGTCTATGTAGTATCATCATGACAGATAAAAGTAGCTGATACTTTATACAGGGCAAATTCTGAAGATCATATATGCATGTATATGCATATATACATATACATATATACATATGTGTGTATATGTATATATAATATATATGTATGTATGTATGTGTATATATGGACTTAAGCATGATTTAGCTAAGTCCTGGATGATAAATCCATTATATTGAACCTTCTCTAATACCTTTGACCCAAAATGATCTTTTCCTCTTCAGTTTCCTATTTTTGCACACTGACTCTTTCCATGGTTCTTACCGCATTTCACTTTGTCTAATACACATTTGTGTACATAACATATTGCCCTTACAATAAACAGGGAACAGAAATTTATTGCTTATCCTGAGAGGGAAGAATGGGGAATAAAAATCATTGGATTATATATTTAGAGTGACATGCACACTCAGAGGTCAATAATTCCAAATCCTTTGTTTTATGGATGATGAAATGGAGACCCAGTTTGCCTAAAGACACATAGATATAAGGTTAGAACCCAGTTCCTCAGACTTAGATCCATTGTTCTTTCTGTAAAGATGGAAACAGAAGGGGGCATGAGTGTGTGTGTGTGTGTGTGTGTGTGTGTGTGTGTGTGTGTTTTGGGGGATTAGATTTTTGTATCTCTATGCCAAAAAATAAAACCAAAAGCTCCAAATAATTAGAGAATTATTGCTGTCCCGAAATGAAATTAGTTGCTTCACAAAGCAATGAGTTACTCAGCATTGTAAATATATGAATAGAGGCTAAATGGTAACTTGACACCTTTGAGAAATAGTGAAACAACCATTTTTCAGGGATGTTGGAACCTCTCTATATCTACATATCTCTATATATGTATATGTTGATATGTGTATGCATACACACACACACACCTACTTATATGAAGAATTGATTATAAAGTAAAAAGGAGGCAGAAGAATATATATATATGTGTGTGTATATATATATATATATAATATTATATTGTACTATATTTCCAGTGTCTACTGAGAGGCAGTGTTATCCTAGTTGATAAAGTATTCAACTTGGAATTAGAAAGACCTGTTCGAAAACCTACCCCTCTCACTTTCTAGGTGTTATGACCATAGTCAATATATCTCTGAGTTGCATGAGTCTTTAAGGGTAGAAGTGATAGACAAGATGGAATCTAGATAGGTGTTTGGAACTGCCTTAACTTTGTGAAAGATGAAGGTCTAAGCAGGGCTTTTAACATAATAATCTGTTCATAAATATTTGTGGATAGAACACACAAACTGAAATAAGGGAAGATTTAGGTTAGAATTCTGCCTTATGTGCTTACTGGTTGTATGACCCCAATCAAGTAATTTTACCTCTCAGGTCTCCATTTCCTCATATTTAAAAGGAGGGACTAAATTTAAGTTGTCTATTGGGTTTCCAGTTTGATATGTCTTGAAGGCAGTCGTAAATGCAAGACTGGAAATCAGTAGAGAGATTGAAGCAGGAAAGGTAGATTTGAAAATGACTAGCAGAGAGATGGTGAATAAATTTTGGGGAGCTGATGAGATCACCAGGTGAAGTCATATAGAGGGAGAATAGATAAGGGTACAGGATAGAATCCTGAGGAACACTAATATTATAGGACATGGTCTAGAGGAAGATCCAGCAAACGATGTAGAGTAAGGACAGTCATGTGGGAGGAAAACCAGGAGAGGGTGGTATCCTAAAAAACTAGAGAGAAAAGAGTGTCAAGGAAGAGAGAACAATCGACAGTGTCAAAGGGGTTGTAGAGAGGTTAAGGATAATGAAGATTGAGAAAAGGCCATTGGATTTCTCAACTAGGAGACCACTAGCAACTTTGGAGAGAACAGTTGCAGTGGAATGATAAAGTGGGAAGTCAGATCGTAAGGAGTTTTGATTGTGGTTGTTGTTCGTCCTTCATTCTCAAAGAGGACCATCACATCAGGAAGGCAATGCCATGACTTGCAAGTGAATTGGATTTAAGTAAGAGAAGGCTATGCAAAGTCCCTAGCCTCACTTTCTCCTCTGGAACCATCTGGACTCAGTGGCAAGATGTAGATCAGGACCACTGGAGGTGGCCTCAGACGTAATAGGAGACCTTGGTCTTTTTCAGCTAAGGTATTTCCCATAGCTCAGTCAAACTGAATCAATGCCCATTCAGTGATTAAGGCTAGGTAAGAAATGAAGCAAAGAATGGCCTCTTTTACCTAGTCCAAAAAAAAAATCAATCTGGGAGGAGCAGACACTCAAGGGTTTCTGGTCAAAACAGAAACAGTTACTATGTACCTTCATGCTGAGACATCTGGCCTTAAACAATGATGTGATGGGGCTTGGTCTGGGACCAACTGTTGACCAATCAATGAGAGCCAGAGTGTTTTAGGTTTAAGGCATGGTCCTTAAGAAAGAAATCTAGCCCATAAACCCCAAGATACCTTGCGAGATTTCAGCAATCTAAATATACATTCCTTTAGACAGACCACCCACAGTTAAGAGTATTATACCCTATATGCACAAAGGGAGAGGAAGGAGTAAAGGAGAGGAGAACAGAGGAATGAAGGAAGGAAAGAAGGAAGGAAGGAACCAACGAAGGAGCTGTGTTGCCCAATTGGAACTGGGCAAATGCCCAGTTGGGTCCTCAGTGGGGCAGCTCATGCTACTCACAGGTTGTTTTCTGTCCTTCATTATTTTTTTTTTAGTGAGGCGATTGGGGTTAAGTGACTTACCCAAGGTCACACAGCTAGTACATGTCAAGTGTTTGGTCTGAGGCCAGATTTGAACTCAGGTCCTACTGACTTCAGGGCCTGTGCTCTATTCACTGCACCACCTAGCTGCCCCTTCTGTCCTTCATTCTTGAAGAGGACCATGACTTCAGGAAGGTGATTCCATGACTTGCAAGTGAATTGGATTTAAGTAGGGGAGGGCTGTGCAAAGTCACTAGCCTTACTTTCTCCTCCAGAGCCAACTGGGCCCAGGAGCAAGATATAGATCAGGACAACTGGAGGTGGCTGTGCAAGGAGTTATGAAGAGAGTAAGGAGAGAGGAAGTGGAGGCACCTATTCAATACTGCCTTTTCAAAGAATTTACCTACAAAGAGTAAAAGAGTTACAAGATACTTAGGGAAGATGAACAGATCAAATGAGAGAGTTTGATGATAAAAGAGACGTTTGAATATTTACAGGCAGTAGGAAATGGGCCAGGAGTGAGAAAGGGATTGAAAATAAGTGAAATATTTGGTGTAGGAAAGGAGGCAATCTCTTGATTGCAGATTGGATGGAATGTCATCCCTTGAACTTTAGTAAAAAGTGAGATCACCTCATCATATGTGATAGAATGAAGAAGGAGAAAGTGGAAGAAGGCACCTGAGTTACAGGACATGAAAAGAGGGGAGAAGAGATAATCATGGTGAATGTCCTAAATTTTTGTGTAAAATATGAGGCAAGATTCTCCACTGAAAGAGTGAGGGGAGGGGAAGCCATGAGAAGTATTTGTACATGTGTAATATATGTGTATGTTTATGTCTATGTATGTATATATTTTAGTTGGCCTTTATAGAGCTCTCTAAGGTTTCAAAAGCACTTTATAAATGTTATCTCACTTCATTCTCACAACATTAGAGGTAAATGCTATTTTTATCCTTATTTCACAGAGGAGGAAACTGAGGCAGATGATGAGGAATAAACATCTAGTAAGTATTTGAGGTCAGATTTGAACTTAGGTTTCTTGATTCCTGGTCCAGTGCTCTAGGCATCGAACCCTTATACACAATCTTTTCAATAAGGAGATTGTAAGATCCTTAAGAACAGGGACTAGGTTTTTGTTTGTTAGTTTTCATTTTATTCACAGCGCCTAATACAGTGCCTGACATATATGAAGGACTTTATAAATCTGTGTTAAATAAATGGATACATAAAAAAAAACCACAACAGAATGTGTTAATGAGTTGTTTAAAATAAACTCATCACTAGGAAAATTCAGACAAATAACTTTTTTTCTCCTTAAATGTAAAATAGAGAAAGGTATTAATTTATCTCTTGGCATATGCTTAAATGTGAGCCCAAGATATTTCTTGGGCCTTCCAGCTAGCTTTCTAAGTTCTACATTTTGAGTAGTTCAGGTTTTATGATCCAAGGCTTTATTCTTGAAAAAAAAATCACTAAAAACCATCTGTTATTAAAGCTGCAATGTCTCCTTGTAATTGGGAATAAAAACAAAATCCAAAGGGATGTGTGGGAGGCAATCAATTGCACTCACCAATTTCTGTTTTACCAACTTACTGTTATTATTTTCATTAAATGGTCACGGGCATAATTTCAGTTATTGAATCAACATGATGACCCAGCTTAAAAAAGTTCAATGGGAAGAAAATAGATATTTAATTATCTCCAATGACTGCTTTATAAAGAGAACTGTGATCATAAATGTAATTTAACATAAATGTAGCTGCCAAGTCAGCATGAGGCTGAGTGAGCAGCCGACACTCTATGTGACACTTAACTTTTTTTTGGGAGAAATACACAAAATTCTTGCTTTGACAGTTATGGAGTTCTCTGGAGTCTCTTGCCATCTTAAAATGACAAGAATGATCATGTACAAATAATTCTGATGATTTTAAAGCAAGTGATGCATTTCATATAAAAGTCAGGAAAATGTAATTGGGTTTGACTTTTGAGAGACAGTGTTCTAGCTTTTACTATTCTCTATTTCACATATATATATATACATATATATATATATTTGCATGTATGTGTGTGTATATATATATATATATGTATATATATATATATTTCATATATATTGTCCATGGCAAAGTCTTCACTACAGCTCTTCACTTTTCCTCCCTTTATTTCTAGCTTGTCTATGCCAGGTCTCAATTGGGAGCAGGATTCACCTCTTCACCTATATTTCTCGGGCCTCCTTCTAACAATGATCAATACCTGTCAAGCTAGGATTTCCCACACCCAGCAAGACTCAGAAAAACAGGGCAAAGAGCAAACAGTTCCTGCCCTGATATTACAGCTCACTAGCCCTTTTAATTGGCTTGGCTTTTGTTGACCTTCTGACCTCCTGGAACCCTCAACTCTTCACAAACATAGAATTCCAATGTAATTTTATTTCTGATCTTGATTCCTTGACTATTTAGTACTATAGTATTTTCCAAATGCTTTCTGATTAGCTGGACTCCTAATTTTGTGACACTATGACTCTATGCTAAGTATATTCCAATATAAATACAAAAAACCCCTCAATTTGTATGCATGTTAATATACATTATACCTACACATTTTCCTGAATATATATATTTAAATGTGATTTACCATTTTCATTAACCTTCTTATCTTTTTTTAAATATAAAGACATTTGGATTTAGAATTACTCCTACTTTTAGCAATTCAACATTGTATAACACTATGTCTACATTCAAAGATAAATTCCACCCACGCTAAAGAGCCATCAACTATAGGAGAATATATTATTTCCAAAGTTAATTGAAATTAATTTCTCACTTTGAAATTAATATCTCCTCTGTGGGGAAGTGAGATAAACTGAATGATCCCTTTCTTCTTTTAGCCACATGATTTTAATTTTTTTTTCTTTTAAAATATTTATTATGTAAAGATGGAAAGATTTCTGTAGGTTTGTATGGACATGTATTTATACAAAGACTAAGGGAGACAATTTGTAATTGAAAAGTAGTGTTGTTTCATTCATTCATTAGTCCATTATTCCTTCATTTGTTCATTCATTCATTCGCTCTCTCTAGTCCTATGTACCAGTCACTGTGTGAAGCAATGAGACATTAAAGATAATAACAGTTTAACCCATGCCCTCAGGGAGCTTATCTTCTTCTGTAGCCTACCTTGTTCAATACATACTGTCTCCCTCAAACATATTAATCACTCAGTTCCTCAAACTATTTACCCCCCCATGATCAACTGCTTCTCCTCACTTCAACCATACACAGAATGGCCACACACTTGATCTTTGCATCAACCACAAATGTACCACCACTTCCATGTTCAAGGATTTTGAAATCCCCCAACCATAATCTATTGACTTTTCACCTCTCCTTCTGTTTTCTATTATATAACTCTACTTTTTTTATCTGCAACATGACCTTTAATCCCATGAGACATCAATTCTTTCCCAGACCATATCCACCTCACTAGCTAATCTTTCCTCTTCTCCTCATCTTGACTCCTTGGTGAAGTAATTGAACTCTACACTCGCCTCTTGGATATATGAGGGTATTCAAGAAGGACTAACACCTCTGATGTGAGGGCCTGCTGAGCACTTTTCAGGGCTGCTCATCCACCTTTGGTATCCACCTTCACCCAACTCTCACCTGTGACTCCAAAAAGCTGTAGCATGCAAAATGACCACACCCCAACACAACCATTTTGGAAGTACCAAGATAAAGTCAAAATGGGTACAGGATTTATAAATAAAGACTGATACTGTAAGCAAACTAGGAGAGCGAGGAATAGTTTACCTTTCAGATCTACGGAGAAGGGAAGAATTTATGACCAAACAAGAGATAATGAATATTATGAAATGTAAAATTGATAATTTTGATTACATTAAATTGAAGAGTTTTTGCACAAACAAAACCAATGCATCCATGATTAGGAGGGAATCAAAAGATGGGGAAAGAATTTTTTTAACCACTGTCTCTGATAAGAGCCTCATTTCTAAAATATAGACTCAAATTTATGAGTCAAATTTATAAGAATATAAGTAATTCCTCAATCAATAAAAGGCCAAAGGATATAAACAGGCAGTTTCAGAGGAAGAAATTAAACCTATCTATAGTCATATAAAAAAATGTTCTAAATCACTATTGGTTAGAGAAATGCAAATCAAAACGACTCTGAGGTACCGCATCACACCTATTGGATTGGCTAACATGACAAAACAGGACAACGGTAAATGTTGGAGAAGATGTAGGAAAATTGGAACAGTAATGCATTGTTGGTGAAGTTGTGAACTGACCCAACCATTCTGGAGAGCAATTTTGAACTATGCCCAAAGGACTATAAAATTGTGCATACACTTTGACCCAGAAATGCCACTTCTAGGTCCATATCCCAAAGAGATCATAAAAAAAAGGAAAAGGACCCACATGTACAAAAATATTTATAGCAGCTCTTTCTGTGGTGGAAAAGAATTGGAAATTGAGGGGATGCCCATTAATTGGGGAATGGCTGAACAAATTGTGGTATATGAATATAATGGAATACTACTGTGCTATAAGAAATGATGAGCAGGCGGACTTTGGAAAAAAAGACTTGGAAATATGTATATGAACTGATGCCGAAGTGAACAGAACCAGGAGAACATTGTAAAGCTACACTGTTAGATGACTAACTTTGATAGACTTGACTCTTCTCAGCAATTCAAGGATCTAAGACAACTCCAAAAGACTCATGATGAAAACCCGCTATCTACATCCAGAGAAAGAACTATGGAGTTTGAATGAGATGGAAGCATACTACTTGCTCTCTTTTTCCTTTGTTGTTTTGTTTTATTGCTTCATTCTCATGGTTTCTCCCATTATTCTAATTATTCTTTCCATCATGACTAATGGGAAATATATGATTAATATGAATGTATAAATAGAGCCTATATCAGATTGCACACTGTCTTGGCTGGGGAGGTGGAGGAGAGAGAAGGAGAGAAAATTTAAAGCTCAAAATTTTGTGGAAATGAATGTTGAAAACTAAAAATAAATAAATTAATTATTAAAAAATTGGAAGACAGGCTAAACCAGTTTGAGGGTCTCAAACTCATTGGTGAGTTAGGGGGATGTCTACCTCAAGCATGTGAAAACTTCTCCCAATGGAATGGGTGAATGAGAACAATTTGTTCCAACAGCCATGAAAAAGGCACTGTTTAACACTTAGAGCTTGGTCAGACACCAAAAACGCCAAGGTCATCCCAGGCTATCACCAGTCATCTTGACTTTCATCCTGCCACTGGAGTTTGATGACTGGAAGAGAGAATAAGGCGAACAGATTTTGCACAATTCTGCCTCACTTAAGCTCAATTTACAATGCAAATCAAGACATCATCTGTGATGTCATTGGTACTCAGTGAAAATGAAGGATGAACAATTCCTCAGTGTATATATTGATTTGTACTTTATTTCCCCCATTTGATTATAAGCTCCTTGAGGATAAGGACTGTATTTTGCCTCTTTTTTATTCCCACCTCTTAGAACAATATCTTGTACTTAGTAGGTGTTTAATAATGTTTTTATTGATTGATTGATCAAGTAACAACCTGGGGAAAGCACACTGGTGAGGGTGCTAAAGCTGGCAGCTTTAAAAAATCAATTCCAAGTGATCAAGGGTTCTACTAGAACTGAAAGAAGGATTTATAGCCTTGTTTTAGAAGCTGAGAGGTATATGGAAATAGAAGTTGGGATGAACCATCCTCAGAAATTATATCCTCAACCTGGTCAAAGCAATTGCTGGAAACCTTTCTATAAGACCCAATGAAGTTTGAGTTATGAGAACTAGGATATGCACACCTTTTAAATTCCACATGACTCAAGGTTTTGAAAAAGAACAAGGTCAAACAGTATTGCATTTTAAAGCGTATATATGTATATATATATATATATGTGTGTGTGTGTGTGTGTGTGTGTGTGTGTGTGTGTATACCGTTAAATTAAAAATATTACAAAGCACAATGGTCTCTTATGTCTCATTAGATAACATGAGTTTGATGCCAATAAGTAGGCATCACACTCAAGAAAGATCCTATGCGTTACAAAGCAGACTTTTGGAAATTGATGATTATATGGAGCAAAAGAAGGCTGAAGTTATTTAGAAAAATATAATGATTAATTAAAGTAGTTGACGGCTGACTTTGCTTATAAAATGAGAAAACACCCAAATACAATTTCAGGAAGAAAAAAACACATTTGCAAGAATACAGATTGTTTCTTCTGTACATACAAAGAAAATGACTCTAAAATTTCCTTCCCTGAAATTGTCTGGAAAATGTTACAATTTTAAAAAAATCAAAGAACATAGTATCAAGGTTTGGAGGAACCTCAGAGGTCAACTAATTTAAACTAAAATTAAGGAGACTTTGCTTCTACCACATACTATGTGACCATTCTGCATCTTCTTGAAGACCTCCAGAGAGGGACTACTCATGACTATCCAAGGTAGCCCACTCCATTTGGGGTCATCTGATATCAAATCTACATTGGCCTATTTTCAATTTACACATATCACCTGTGATTATGCCCTTTTTGCTGAAACAGGGCAGGTTGACTCTCTTCCACAGGACAGAGCTTCAGATACTTAAAAATGGCAATTATTTCACCCCTCAATCTTTTCATCTCAAGGTTAAATATTCCTAGTTCATTCAATTGATCCTAATATAATATGAAGCTAATGCTTTTCACCACAGTGGTTGTCATTCTATGGACACTAACAATAACAATAATACAAGTAATAACTAATATTTATATAGCATCTACTATGTGTCAGGCATTGTGCCAAGGACTTTGCAAATAATATCTCATTTGATCCCTACTAAAATCCTTGGAGGTAGGTGTTATTATCATCTCCATCCATTTACAGTTGAGGAAAGTGACATAAACAGAGATTAAATTACTTACATAGGGTCACACATGTAGTAAATGTTTGAGGCTAGATTTGAATTAAGATTTTCTTGACTCCATGAGCAGCATTCTATCCACTGTGTCACCTAGCTAGCTCTCTTTCAGACATTTACTGGTTGTGTGACCCTGGGCAAGTCACTTAAATTATCTGCTTTCCTCTTCTTTACATGTAAAATTAGAAGACTGGACTCCATAGTCCCTTTCTAACACTGATTCCATGATCCTTTTAATAACAGACAAAACAAAGGAATAATTAATAAATCCTCCTTGACTGACTGAATGACTTCTCCATCACACTGCTAACTCATATTAATCTTGCAATAAACAAAAACTGCCAGATTCTCTTTCAGAATTACAGCTGTCTTTACATGTCACCCTCATCATATATTGGGAAATTGTTTGTGATATGTTTCTGTACTTTAGTGCAAGACTTTATATTGTCCCTAATGAATTTTATCTGGGTAGATTTAGATCCATAAACTCACCTGTCATGGTCTTTTTGGATCTTAACTCTGTCATCTGGTATGTCAGCTATCCCTCCCTTTTTTGAGTTATCCACAAATATGATGAATGTATGTTCTATGTCTTTAGATCTAGGAGGAATGAAATGTTGCTGCCATCTCCTTATAAGGAGGCCCTGGACACTGTGCTTCTTTTTATGGGGTTTAAGGTCACATCTGATTTTTAGCTACCTTGTTAAAGTATTGATTCAAATGGATCTTGAAGTCACTAATAGCCTCAACTCCCTTTTTTACAACAAGTTGGGCTTGAGAAATCATTATGTACTTGAGAAGTAAAATCTCAACAATAAAACAAAATGACTAGTTTTCCAGGCCTGACTGGATCACTTATTATTTATATTGCTTTGTGAATGATAAATTTCCTCTCTGGGGCTGCTTCTTCATTGAGAAATTATGTTATTGGAATAAATGACCTTCTATCTCTAGAGTGGAGTGTATATTCTAAAGTCCTTCCATATCTCACATCTTTATCTATCACTATCATCATTGCCATCATCATCATCATCATCATCATCAGCATTATCAGCATCATCAGCATCATCATCATCATCTAGCCATACTCATCATTATCATTATCCTGTATGTCTACTTAGAGGATTTGATAAGCTTTACAAACAATACAGAAAATTAATCATTTATTCATCATCATGCTTGAGTCTGACAAAGGTCACATGATGTAGGTATAGAAATAAAACCGGCACCTACCTCCCAGGGTTGTTGTGGGGATAAAATTTGTTAATATTTATAAAGTGCTTTAAAAACCTTAAAGTGCTACATACATGCTAGCTAATATTATCACTATTTTTATCATAATCATTATCTTCATAAGGTACTGTAGCTATTTTCACTCTCCTTTTCCAGAGAATAAAACTGTGCCTAAGAGAAAGTAGGTGAAATTACATGTAGCTCTGGAACGAGAAATTTCAACCAGTTCCCTGAATCAAAATCTAGTGTTCATTCATAGAATCACAGAACTCCAGAGAGCCCATAGCTAAACCTGAAAAAGAATCTCCCCTGAAATATACCTTCATGAAGTGGTCATCTAGTCTTTGCTTCCAGGCCTCTAATAGGGGGAGCCTTTGATCCAATTTCACTTAGAAATAGTTATCCCACTCTTCCAATACAACCATTGATTTTAAACTCAATGTTATTTGAGAAACCATCAATCCAAATTTCTCAATTTACAGATAAAGAAACTGAGATATTGAGGGTTCAAATAACTTGCCCAACATTATATATATAGTAAAAGTCTGAGGAAAGATTCAAACTTGGGTCTTCTTAGGTCCAAATCCATTGCATCATCTGCTATATGACTGAACTTTCACCCTACATTTAGCTTAATTTTTTTCAACTTCTACTCATTACTTTGCCCTCTGGGGCCAAGTGACTACAACCAAATACCTTTTTTTTAATGTATGACAGATCTTTGAAGAGTTGAGGATGGCTACCATAATCAAACTGAATCTTCTCTTCTTCCAGCTAAATAGCCAGTTATTTTATCTATTTTCTTTATGGAAAGACAATCCAATATAACATCTGTATTAACATCTAAAGACCTTTTAGATATAACTGATAGAATCCTAATAAAGCTGCCTGAAAGGGCCTCACTGAATAGCAGGCATGCCCTGACCTGACCATACAATCTGGCTTTAACCACACCACAGGCCCCCAGACCCAATATCCCAAATATGCCTCACTAGAACAGCAGGCATGTCCACGTAATGGAATCCTAGCCACTGCCCCCAGACCCAATTCCCATATTTCTCATAGAAACAGCAGGTATGTGCATGCTCTCAACCACATCCAGCTAAACTCAGACAGTACCACAATAGCCAGCCAATCAGAAAGCAGCACCACTGAGGTGCCTGAGCAGGATGTGGACCCCAAAACAATAGAAGGGACTTTCCCTTAGTAGGCATTTATGCAGTAACAGCAAAAGCTGTTTTTAGGTGAACTTATGATATAGAGACGCTTATTATAATATCATTATCATACATACATGCCCCCCCAAAAGATTTTTCTATATGCTTTATGGAAAATCACATTTCAGTTCCACCAAGACTGGAACCCTTCCCTCTATTAATTAATCCCTTAACAAACCCCTCCTGCCTGTTTAATATCCACATATTCTGTTATGTAAGTACATCTTTTGCCCTATAAAAACCTCCATTTCCCTCTGATAAGTACCCAGTTCATTCTTGGAACTCAGCAAGCTGGAGAGCATAATTCTCAATAAATGTCTTTGCTTGGATTGTAGACGGTCTGAGTCTATGAATTTTTTCGAGATGACCCTCACAACACACCATGAAATCACAACATAATTGGTTCCAAATTTTTTTAACCACATCTTCCATGCCAGGAAATCATGCTAATTTCATCTTTGCCTATTGAAAACCTTCTATGATTTCAAAGTCCAGCTCAAACGTCAACTTCTACATGAAACATTCCCTGATTCTAAAAATTGAAAAGATTCTCTCTCTCAGTATATTTTCCCAGAACACTTTCATATCTTTCCACTTTTTCTAATTCTAATCTAGTTATTTGGTGACACCTTTGCAACTTTTTCCTCCTATCTACTTTGTCACTACATAATTCAGATCTTAATCACTTTTTGCCTAGTTATGGACTTCCATCTCCTCAATTCTGAAAACACGTTTTTTTCAAAACCTTAGCTCAGATTATGGTACTCCCCTATTCAATAACCTCGAATGGTTAATTAATGCCTCCAGACAAAAAGCAAGTATCTTAATTTGGTATTTAAGACACTCCACAATCAGTGCCCTCATCTCACATTCATCCCTGGCACATCCACCACATTCTAGCCAAACTGACTATTGCAACTTCCTTCTGGAACACAACGTTCCATCTCCTACCTACCTCCATATTTTGTACTGATGTCCCCCATACCTTTAAGGATTCTGACATATGCTCACTAAGCTACCACCTCTGTGGGAAGCCTTCCTTTATCTCCTAAGTTTTGAATATTTTCTCTAGACTCAACCTACCTTGATTTCTTATTTGTGTTCATGTTCCCTTAATAGATAGAATCTAAACTTCTCGAGAGCAAGGACCATTTTATTTTTGTCTTTGTATTCCCAGGGCCATCTACTACTATTATTGTCATCTACTACTACTGCTGCTGCTACTACTAAGATAATGGCTACTACTAACTAGTCTTATTACTGTTAATGCCGATATTACTACTACTACTACCACTATTACTACTGCTGAAATTGCTGCTCCTGAAGTTACAACTGCTGCTATTACTACTACTTCTTTACTGAACTAGGATGGTAGACTTGTATATGAAGAGAAAGTGATTGATACTAAAGTTAATGCATAGATAACTATGACAAAATGTGACAACTGATTGGATAGTGAGGAGTCAAGGATGACTGAAGTTTAAAAACCAGATGCCTTTTGCTTCCTATACACATTATCATTGGTACTATGTTGGAGCCAGCATTCACCAGTTATGCTCTCTCCATTCACTTCTCTTTGAGTCAAGAGGAGTGCTGATTTTTTTGAGATACTGGCTTTCTATGATTTAGCATTATCAAGAGAAAATGTTAAAAGAAAAAAAAAGATGAATTTTGATATCCCTGAGTAGCATTTTGTCAATGTGTGTTATGCAATCAGAGGGCCTGGCTATAAATCCTGACTCCTCCACTTGTCAACTGGGGTATGTGTGTGGGGGGGGGGGGGCTCTAGTTAATTTGAATCATCTGTTCATCTCTGTGGGGCTCACATGAAGGAACAGGGACTAGATTATTTCAAAAGTACCTTCTAACTCTGGTATCCTATGGTCCTCGGATTACAAATTTTCATTTGAACACAATATGATAATCTTCATTTGGGGGGGTATGGAGGGTGAAAATCATCTGCATACAACACATATACACTTCAATATAGCCAAATGCATAATGTGGACAGAACGCTGAACTAAAAGCAAATGAAGATTTTGGTTTGAATGACTTCCAGCAAATCACTTTCTCTTCGTCAGTTTCATTTTCCTCATCTGTGAAGTGGGGATATAATAGCATCTATCTCACAGTGTTGTGAGATTTAAAGGAGGTACACATTGCAAATGTTCAAGCTTTATAATTGTTGTTGTTGGTATTATCATTAAGCCTGTTCTATAACAAGGAACTATCATGGATGCTGAGGATAGAAAGAAAAAAAATTAAAGAGAGTTTTTACTGTCAAATAGCTAACATTCCTAAGGATAAAACTTCCTTTCTTGTAAGAAGAAAGGAAAATACCTGAAGCTGTTCTATCATTTTGAGGGAGTGGGTTCATGTATTTATAGCCTCACTCCAATAAGTCAGACAACAAGAATTTATTAAGTACCTACTATGTGGTGAGCACTGAGCACGGGGATGCCAAGGATGTGTGATAGTTTATGTTATCAGGAAGCTCAGAAACAATATGAGCAACAATGTGCAACCAAGTTGAAGACAGAGTAAATGGGAGTTAACCTTTGAAAGGGTATTATAGGGTGGGAGGAATGGGGTGGAAAGGAGCTCTGGTGGAAGGTGGCATTTAAATCCAATCTTGAAGGAAGTCTGGGAACAAAGTATTCCTAGAAAAGCACTTTGTATTTCTTAGCCTTCTATCCAATTAGCTTCCCATCCTCCTCAATCACACTTTTCAAATATAAAATAGGACCAGAATAAAGACTGTGGCTTTAAGAACAATCAATAAGGTACTAAATACTCTTAAAAAATAAACAATATTTTTAGAAGTGCATGGCTGCCTAATAAAGATAAAAGAAAGTTACAAGCCATAGGGTTTAGGTTGTCTTGATTCTCAGCTATGTTGGGAAGAGTATTATGTCTGGCTGGTTTATTAGCCACAAAATGTGAAGTGGGAAAATTTTATTCTTGTATTTAAATTTGCTAAGATACTTGGACTCTGTAATAGCAAGGCATTATTTTAATTCTTCTGCTGTGATTTTTCTGGTTTATTCAAAGACAAAGAAAAGGAAGATATCTTCCCCCAAAACCGTAGATGACCTTTCCTGTTGGAAAACCAAAAAGAAATGATGGCACAGGAAGCCTCAGAACATGTGTTTGTGCTCTGTGCTAAGAATGAAACAGTAATCCTTACAGTCTCCTTCCTGTGATACCATGATGAAAGAGACACGGAGGCAAAAGTCCCCACCCTGACATGCATAAATATATCTAAAATTTCTTGTGATGAGATGACACCCATCCTTCCATTCCTACCCCCTCATCAATTCTCCTAAGTCCATTCTTAATCCTGACCAAGGCCTTAGTCAACCCATTCTTTCTTGAGCTCCCAGTCCATTATATCTACTACAACAGAAGCTTTCATGTTACTGACCCTGTGTCTGATCAATCTGACATTTCATTGGCCTTGATCCCCCAGCTCCTTATCTTGTCACCACTCATTTCACATGCACCGTTTGTCTTCTCCGTTCCCTTTGCTGCTGAGCACTGTCACACAACTGTGCCCACTGTATTCACTCCTTTACATGTTACCTAATCTTAATACAGTCCTCCACTGGGCTGCACAGCCATCCTTTTATTGTTACCTGATCATCAGTTCTCTATCATAGTCTCAACAGCTGCTATTCCAAGCTTTCCTTTTCTCCTCAGGCTGTCTATACCTCTTACTTCCATATCATCCCCACTGTCTCCCTTAACCTCAATCTTTTCCTAACTACTAGCTGTTTTGCTGCTGCCTACAAAAATGTCCATGTCTCACTCATCCTCAAAAAATCCTCACTTTATCCTTCTATCCCCACTTACTAGCATTCTATATTTCTTCTGCCCTTTGTAGCTAAGCTCTTTTAAAGTGCCATCAATAATAGGAATTGCTACTTTTCCTCTGTTTAGACTCTTCTTAACTCTCTATGCTCCAGCTTCCAAACTCATTATTCAACCAAAATTGTCCTCTCCAAAGTGCAAGATCTATTGACCTTTTTTTAATCCTCATCCTTCTTGAGCTGTTTGTAGCTTTATATGATTACCCTCTTCTCCTTGCTATTCTCCTCTGTAGGTTTTGGTAACAGGACTTTATCCCAGGTTTTTTTCCTATCTATCTGACCATTTCTCAGTCTCCTTTGATGGATCTTCATCCAGATTCTGCCCACCCATCATGAGTGTGTCATAGCCCTCTTTCCTGAGTCCTCTTCTCTTCTCCTTCTATGATATGGCACTTGATGATCTCATCAACTCTTTTGCAAACAGTTACCATCTCTATGCTGATGATTACCAAATCCACTTATCTAGCACAAACCTTTCTGCTGACATCCAGTCTCATAGCTCCACCTGCTTATTGGAAGACTCAAATTGTATAACCTCTAGAGGTCTTAAATTCAACCTTTTCAATAATAACTAATAATAATAATGGTAAATAACATTTATTTAGTGCTTACTATGGTCTAGGCATTGATTAAGTGTTTTAAAATTATCATCTCATTTAATCCTCACAACAATATCCCTGGGAGGTAGGTATTTTTATTATCTCCATTTTACACATGAGGAAACTGAGGCAAAAAGAAGTAAGTGATTTGCCATAAATCACACGGCTAGTAAATATCTGAAGGCAGATTTGAACTGAAGTCTTTGTGACTCTATGTCTAGGATTGCATATACTGTGCCACCTAAAACTGAATTCATTATCTTTTCCCTAATACCCTCCTTTTTCCTAATTTTCCTATTACTCTTGAGAATATCACCATCTTCCAAGTCACCTAAGTTCATGACCTAATGAATATCCTTGATTCTTCACTCTATTACCACTCTATTGCCAAGGCTTTTCAACTTCACATTCCTAACATTTCTCTCATATATCTCCTTCTGTCCTCTGACACTGCCACCATGCCAGTACAGACACCTTCTTCCTAGATTATTGCAACAAATTGCTGCTTACTCTTACTGTTACAAGTCACTCCCCACTCTTGTTCATCTTCCACTCAGATGGCAACATGATCTTCCTAAAGTGTAGGTCTAACTATGACACTCCAGTCCTTAATAAATTTGGATGGCTTTCTAATATCTTCAAGATCAAGTATAAAACCTCATTTTGTTTTAAGAGCCCTTCATAACTTGCCCTTTCCCTACCTTTCCAATCTTCTTATACCTTACACTCCCCAACCATGTACAGTTTGCTCAAATGACAGAGATCTCATCGTTGTTCCTTGAACAAGATACTCTTATCCCCCAGCTCTGTATTTGCTTTGGCTGTTCTCCATGCCTAGATTGTTCTCCCTCCTCATCTCTGCTTTCTGCCTTCCTTGGCTTTCTTCAAGAGCCAGGTCATATCTCATCATCTAGAGGAACCCTTTCCAGATATCCGTTAATTATAGAGCAGCAAGGATTTAGAAGCAGCTAAGTGATGCAATAGAACCAGTGCTGAGCCAGGAGTCATGAATTTCTGAATTTAAATCTGCTCTCAGACATTTACTTTCTATTTAAACCTGGACAAGTCATTTAATCTCTGTCTGCCTTTGTTTCCTCGACTGAAGAGTGGGAATGATAATAGCATTTACCTCACAATGTTATTGTGAAGATCAAATAAGATAATATTTGTATAGCTTAAAAATATTTGTAAGCTTACCTGGCACATAGTAGGTACTTAATAAATGCTTATTTCTTTTCCTATTCCCACTATTATCTTTCCTCTGTTTATTTCCAATTTAATTCTGTGTAAAATTGGTTTTTGCATATATTTTGTATATCCTCTGCTCCATTGGACTGTCCCTTGAAAGCAGGGAGTGTCTTTTGCTATTCTTTATATCCTTAATGCATAGCACAATGCCCAGTATATAGTAGGTAGTTAATAAATGGTTATTTAATGGTGGATCATTTTAAAACCATTGAAGCTGGACACACACACACACACACACACACACACACACACACACACACACACGTAACACTTGCTACTCTGACCTCCACTGCCTGAAGGTCAGGTATGTGACATTTCATCCCCTTTTCCCCTAGAATCTCCAGTATCCTTGAGGAGGATTGGGAGGAGTCTAGACTCTCTGCAAATGGCTCTAACTCCCATTGACAGCGTTTCCTCAATTGTAGGGGGTCCCCTGCACTCCAGTTACAATTAAACAGTAGTAGTTGGACTATCTTTTAAAAAGGAATATTTACTTCGAAAGGTATATTTAGAAATACATCATTCTACAACATGTGAGGGTATAATTTCCCTTCCCCCCATACCATTTCCTATTCTGAGGAGGGGAAGAGGGTTAAGTTCACAGTTTAGCTTGGCTCCTACAGAACTCAGTCCCAGTTCCAAGTTCAAATCTTAGTTAGCCTCAAGTTCCAAGCACCCCAGCTTTTTCAGACTTCCTTGATGAGCTGGCAGGACACGCTTATCCTACCTGGGACATTGGCTCTGAAGCTGCCTTGGCTCAAATACACTGGAGATCACTGCAGTTCCTAAAGCCAAGGACAAACAACAAAGAAAGGTGACAAACATTATCTGATTCAAACCTTTGAGCTGAAGTAAAAGAGCAGGAGAGAGAAGGCTTCACTCTTCTCTGGTTCAGTTCATGAAGCCCCTATTGTGGGTAAACTGTGATTTTCACCCTCTAGATAAAGTAGAAAGTAGCTCATAGGAAAGAGAGCAAGTTGGAAAGAAACCCATTGTCTCTATCTGGCCTGTATCAATGATGGACTATGTAACTGAAACAGTTATTGGGAATAATGGGGAAAGCAGGGTACCTCCATAATCAGAAATAAAAGCATACCCAGACAAGCCCCTTAAGGTACCTCCATGGCAGATAATATGTGAATACTCAGAGAAGCCCCCTTACACATATATGACTTATTAGCATGTATTTGTATGTGTGTATATGTATGTGTGTATCTGTGTGTATGTTATATATATGCAACATATATATACATCTATATATACTATATATAGATCTATCTATATCTGTATCTATCTATCTATATACATATATATACACACACGGGGAAAAATGACCTTTAAAGTGAGACAGCTTTTTGCATTTTGTTGAAAGGAAGACACCAAAACAAATTTGGCAAATCATTTTGTGCAGTAGGAATTGGATAATAGTATTTGGTGGAAATTCTAACCCTAAATCAGAAAGAGGATTGGAATAAAGAGGTTGCTTCTGATGAGCAGTAGGAAACAGAATCTAAGAGAGATTAAAAGCTTGAGGGCTTTGTCTGAATAGCCCTACCAACTAAGAGTACACCACTATAAGCAAAACTGCTTTTTGAGAGTGCAGCTAAGACTCCTGAAAGTGACAGATTTATCCTTTTTTACCTTCCTCTATGAAAGCAGTTGAAGGCTTATTCCTTAATCTGATGATAGAGTAGCTTGACTTTTTGTCTAAAAGACCAGAAACTCAATATTTTAGGTTTTAAACTAGAGGAGAGATGACAGAGCATATTCTTTCTCCTATAGGGCAGAAGTAGCAATTCCGCTGAGAATGATAATAAAAGCATCAAATTGAGGAATGGAGAAAAGCTCTGCAGATGACACTTCCATTGTAGCAAATACCACAAAGACAGCACCTTGAAGAAGCCATGGAATCCCTCACAGAGGAGATTGCCTTCATGGCAGAGACCCCATGCCTTCCCTCAATAAATTTCTTTTATCCTTATTCTCTTCATTCCCATGGCCACCACCTAAAGTCATATATTCTCATCCCTCCTGAACTGAATTACTCCAAAAATCTCCTAATTGGCAACTATGATCCTAGCCTTCCTCTCATCATTCCATCATCCACAATGCTCCCAAACAATGATTACTGTAGTTCAAGTCTTTTAACTGCCTTATTCAAGAGTTATCCATTGTTCCCTACTTCCTATATAATAAAATCCAAATTCTTTAGTTTGCCATTAAAAGACACTAATGATGTGTTTCCAATGTCTCTTCCCAGATTTATTTCATATGTAGTAACATTTCTGGAGTCAATTCCCTCCACTTCTACTCTCACTGATGGGATGGTTAGAAACTATCATTCTTTTGACAAGGATTAAAAGGTTAAAGCAGAAGGTCTGATATTTTATTTTCAGTATTGTTGCTCACAAGATCCTGGTGGTGTGCTTTCTTTTGGTTTTTGTCCAGGTTTTCTTCATTTTTATTAATGTTGTTTACTAAGCAGAAATGCCAAAGATAATTGCTTACAGAAAAAAAGAAACCCACAGCCCCAGTACAAACAAAAAAGAGGTATAGAATTCACCTTTGCATATACAGAGTACCTGGGTAGAGTGGCCTCAAATTTACAGTGAAAACTATGAAGGTATATATGTAGGGAATTTTTTTTTTTTTCCCAAAGGAGGAACAGCTCCTAGTTAATGAAAATTTTCTCTCTTCTGGAATCCTCATAATGTGTTCCCTAAGCATAGCTCTCTCTTTGGCTTTAAGGATAAGTATCCCCATAAAATCTTAAATATGTGTTCTCTGAGTTTTATAATTTGTGATTAGCACATCTCTCTGCTCCTGAGAGTTACCATTATCAGTTTCAGTGGACAATATTACTGACATCAATGGGATGTTCAAATCTTTTGACACTTCAAAGTTCAAAAGCTTATAACCTGGTTAAGTTTGTTTCTGGTTATTTGATTATGATTTCTTGGAAGACATTTTTCCCCTTCTCATGTCTCTCTCTCTATTCCCATCTGAATGTCTTCTATTGTTCCAGTCTTTCTAATAATGGAGCCAATGAGAAGGTGGGAGGAGAGCAATGGAAGAATCCTCTCCTCTCCCCATGAATAGTTCCCTCTCAACAGCCTGGAAACCTCAGTTTTTGAAGTTGGAGTCTTCTCATATTTGACTGACTAGCTCTGAACTAGGTATTTGTTTTTATATAGGACATGAGCCATGACCTGATCTTTTCAACCAATGACAAGGTCTTTTTGGTGTGCCATCATCTGCCTTTCATCCAATGGCTCAGAAGACTTTTGATTCATTCATATAGATTAAGGTTTTATTCATCTGTCGCTTGCACTTTTCATTGATGGATTCATCCAATGTTTCTAGGATTTCTATAATTGACATTAATTGGGGGTGAAGGTGCAACCTCCCTCCCTTACATATATTTCTCCCCTTCTTGTGCTATGTCAACTGAGTCAGCTTTGAGGAAACAAAAAAGAGAATGCATTCCAGAAATGACAAACTGAATGTACAAAAGTATGGAGACAAGAGACGAAATATTAAGATGACTCTCAATTCTTAAAGACTACCTTACAGAAAAACATAAATTTTGGAAATGAGCAACTAATCAGGAAAAAAAAAATCAAAACAAAAACCATTTGAGTAAAGCTCTACTTTTTTTTCTAAGTCCAGCTTGGCTAAAGAAAGAGATTAATTATGAAAAAGTTCATCATAAGAAGTTTAGTCACATCAGTTCATAAAAATTACCTACCAAGATGTGTAGGGTGTTGAGCAGGATATTGGAAGAATACATAAATGAACAATACAGTTAGGATATAATTAAGGGTGATACTATTAGATTCCAAGTTAGAAAGGACCTCACAAAACATTGTTTGATGTCCAATTGAGTTAATTAGATTGGGTTTAATATAGATTCACAAAAGGAAATAAAAGACCTATTAATACCAGAATTGAGGAATGAATAGGTAAGGAAAAACAAACTCATATTCATATACAAAACTTACTTACAGGAAGCACTCCATACATTATGTCACTTAATTCTCAAAACAACCTTGTGTAGGTGGTGCTATTATCAGTCCCTTTTTTTTACAGATGAAGAATTGTGGCTCAGAGAGCTTAAATCACTCACTAAAATGACACAGTGATTATGTATTCAGGGTAGAATTTGAATACAGGTCATCCTGGTTCCACTAGAACCTATGACGCTGTAACTCTAGGTTGATGATTAACATTTGATGTTTCAAAGTAACACATACTTGATGGAGTTAAGAACCTGACTCCCTCCACAGTCTCTTCACCTTGTTAGTATTTCAGATACAGATTCTCCTTCCATGTAGGTCATCAGAGGAAGTAACTCTGTATAACCCATGACTTAATGGTTTAAATAAGGGAATGTTTATTCAGGGATGGGTTAGACTCTGCCTTCAGAGCTCTCTTCCAATTCTAAGATCCTCATATTTTAATCCTCCATTACCTTTTATATAACTCTTCATATACTCCATATATAGACATTCTGGTTTCATTTCTTTGGGACAAATGGATTTAGTATGGGTTGGTGTGAGCTCAGCTCTTACATTTGATAACAAGAAATTCTCAGAGCTCAAAATAACAATCCTTCCTAGCTACTCATTAAGCTGCTTTATGCTGTCAGAAATTTGTATTTTTCTTCCAGTGATACTGGCTTCAAATCCATTTCTTTTCACTAAGGAAAGACATTTCCTTTGATGCCTATATTATTCATTTCTATTCAATTCAGCAAACACTTGTTAAGGATTTACTGCACTCTGTATTAAGCTCTGTGCTTGTTTTCTAGGATGCAAAGGTTATAAAAGTAGGAAATGAATCGATGTAAAGCAAAGTAAGAAAAAAACAGGAAAACGCTACATAAAATAACTACAACAATATAAACAGAAATAAGCCACAACAACCAAATAATGAAAACAGAAGGCCACAAATTTATAATAATCAATCTTGGTCCCAAGTAAAATATATAAAGAGGTTTCTCCCTCTCCTTATTCTTTGCAGAGGTTGGAAACACTGAATATATTGCCAGATTTTGTTTAATATATTGGTTATTTCTAATGAACTCTTTTTCAGTTTTTCCTCTTTAAAATGTTAGAAAGGAAGACATGTAGCAACAATTTTAATTACAAATTTTAAAGTCCACTTTCAAGAAACTTATCAAATAATTGATTGAAATAAACTTATTCTGTAGTAGTTGCTGTTGTTAGTAGCAGTAATAGCAGCAGAAACAACAATAACAACAACAATGCATTTGTATGCATTGCATACAATTGTATACAATGCATTTGATATGTTAAGGTTTTTAAAACTCTGTATATACATTCGCAACAACCCTTTAAAGGAGGTGATATTATTATATCCATTTTATGAATTAAGAAATTGAAATACAGAGATGCACAAAGACTTGACCAAGGTAACATAACAACTACATAAAGCAGAATTCAAACTAAGATACTCCTGACTCCAATATACTATTCACTGAGCCACCTGGCTAATTATAATGTGACAGGAGCAAATAACAGCTGGGGGGGGTGCTCTGGGAAAATATGATGAATGAAAGATTCCTTAAGATGGCTGAAATCAGACTTCTGGGAGCCAAGATGGTGGAGTAAGAAGTAAATCACTCTCACACTTCCTTATTGACCTTTGAAAGCCCAGAAAATATCACCCCAGGAAAAACACTGGAACATCTGATCTAGAAGAAAGATGGGATATAGCTGTCTTGTAGGATTGGGGGATTAACAGGAAAGACTCCTTTTGCTCTAGGGCAAGGGGAACAGTAAAGGATGGGATGGTGTCCCAGCAAACCAGCAGTCAGCCTCACCTCATCAAACCAGGAGGTGATCCTGCATCCCAGGGTGGTGGAGCAGGACAGCACCAACACCAGGACTCTCTCAGTGCCTCAGCACAGGCAAGGGAATCAGTAAACACCAGCTCAGAAAACCACCATGGTGTCCTCCAGCAGCTGAATCTCCCAATGCTTCAGCACAACCCCAGAATGGCAGACATCCTTCAGCAGCCAAACAGTCAAGTGTTTAAAGAAGCCTGGGAGAGCAGGCACCCTTTAGGAACCAAAGTCTCCACTCCCACCCTGACAGCTGCAGCGCTGTTGACCCCAGTTCAGCACCAGGTAAGCTGCCAGACCCCTACAGCCTCTAGCTGCCCACACTTGAGGCCCCAGAACACAAAGCCAGTGACTAGGTCCCAGGTTCCCAGCACTGGAAGCTTGAATCAGTGCCCCCTACATTCCAGCAGGAGAGCTCAACTTTAAAAGTCAGGAAATAGGTAAACATCATGAGCAGAAAGCAAAAATGGACAATAATCATAAATTCTTTCTTTGGGAACAGGGAAAATCAAGGAACAAATCCAGAAGAGGACAACATTGTCAATATACACACATCCAAAACCTCAAAGGGTAATTTGAACTAGTTTCAAGCCCAAAAAGTCTTCTTGGAAGAGCTCAAGAAGGATTTTAAAAGTCAAATAAGAGAGGTAAACGAAAAATTGGGAAAGGACGTGAGAGATATGCAAGAGAGAGTCAAAAGCTTGGAAAATGGAAGGTCAAATATTGACTGTAGAAAACAAGTCCTTAAAAAATACAATTGGCCAAGTGGTGGGTGGGGGGAGAAGTACACTGAAGAAATCAACTCCTTAAAAAGTAGAATTGGCCAAATGGAAAAAGAGGCACAAAACTCACTGAAGAGAAGAACTCCTTAAAAGGTAAAGTGAGTCAAATGGAAAAGGAAGTACAAATCTAATAGATGGAAATAATACATTAAAAATTAGAATTGGGCAAATGGAAGCTAGTGACTCTATGAGATATCAAGAATCAGTCAAACAGAAACAAAAAAATTTAAAAAAATAGAAGAAAGCATAAAATATCTCAGTGGTAAAACGACTGACCTGGAAAATAAATTCAACAGAGACAATTTTAAAATTATTGGTCTACCTTAAAAACATGATTAAAAAAAAAGCCTGGAGAGGATCTTTCAGAAAACCATAAAGGAAAACTTCCCTGAGATCCTAGAACCAGAAGGTAAAATAGTCATTGAAAGAATTCACCAATCACCTCCTGAAAGAGATCCCAAATTGAAAAAGCCAAGGGATATTGTAGCCAAATTCCAAAATTACCAGGTCAAAATGAAAATACTGTAAGCAGTCAGAAAGAAACAATGTAAATATCATGGAACCACAGTCAGGATTACCCAGGACCTTGCAGCCTCTACATTAAAAGATCAGTGGGCATGGAATACAATATTCCATAAGGCAAAGGGGCTTGGATTACAACCAAGGATCAATTACCCAGTGAAACTGAGCGTAATCTTTAAGGGGAGGAGACAGATATTCAATGAATAGGGGACTTACAAACCTTCCTGATGAAAAAAAAAACAGAGCTCAATGGAAAATTTGATCTTCAAATATCAGACTCAAGAGAGGCATAACAAGGTAAATGAGAAAGAAAAAAAACAACAACGAAATGCTATTGATAAGGGCAAACTGTTTACATCCCTGCAGGGGAGTATAACATTTGTAACTGGAAAACTGTATTGTTATTACATTTAATAGTAATAAACATTTAAAAGGGTGTGAGTATAAGCTGATTTTGATGTGATGATTACAAAATCTAATTAAGTGTTGAAAAGGGAATGTTCAGGGAGAAAAGGAAAGGAGGAGGAAGACAAGGGTAAATTACATCATATGAAATGGTACAAAAAAACTATTACAGTAAAGGGAAAGAAGAAAGGAAGTGAGCATTGTTTGAACCTTACTTTCATTAGATTTGCCTCAAAGAGTGAATAACATAATTAGTTAGCTATAGAAATCTAATTTACCCTAGAGGAAGTAGGAGGGGAAAGAGGAAAGAAAATGGAGGAGATGGATATAAAGGAAAGAAGAAGCAGTAAGGTTTAAGGGGAAGAAAAGGCAGGAGTCTTAGAAGGGAAGGAAGAATGAGGGAGGCAGTGGTCAAAAACAAAACTCTAGTGAGAAGGGAAAGGGAAAAAGAAGAGAGAAAAGCATAAACAGGGGAAAGTAGGATGAAAAGACACAGATAGTAATCCTAAATGTGAATGTGAATGTGAATGGGATGAAGTCTCTTATAAAACAGAAGCAGATAGCAGAGTGGATTAAGAACCATAATCCTACAATATGTTGTAGGATATATGTAGGATGTATGTTCCGAAAACCTGGAAAGACTTATCCAAACTGATGCTGAGTGAAATGAGCAGAACCAGGAGAACATTGTACAAAGTAACAGCCACATTGTGCGATGACTGACTTTGATAGACCTAACTCTTCTCAGCAATTCAAGAATCTTAGACAACTCCAAAAGACACACAATGGAAATTACTACCCACATCCAGAAAGAGAATTTTGGAGTCAGAATGCAGATGGAAGCAGACTATTTGCTCTCCTTTTCTTCATTGTTTTGTTTTGTTTCTTCTTTCTCATGGCTCCTCACATTAGTTTTAATTCTTTACATCATGACTAATGTGAAAATATGTTTAATATGAATGTATAAGTAGAGCCTATATCAGATTGCATGCTGTCTTGGGGGTGGAGGAGAGGGAGGTGGAGAAAATTTAAAACTCAAAATCTTATGGAATTGTATGTTAAAAACTAAAAATAAATTAAATAATATTTTGAAAAAATGTCTGAAATCAGAAGGAGCTTCTTGAAGGGAACAATATTTGAGTATGTCTATGTCCAATATCAGTTTCTCATTCTTTAGCCACATAGATGAACTTTTGACTGATAAAATACTCCAACAATTTGAGGATATCCTTCATATAGGCATTCCCTCCATTGATGCAAAGAACTCATCAGTACACATATGACCTTCCAGTGATAAGTGTTCATGTCTTCATTTCTTCCCATGAGTCTGTCACTTCTATGTACTAGAGACCTTCTTATTCTCTTGATATTGAAAGCACATGGGCTGTCCATTACTTATGTCTCTCCCACTTTATGTGTCTAGCCGATCTTCTTTTTCACTCATACTTATGCTTAATGACTCTTAAGAGCAGGGATTGTATTTTTGGCTTTCTTTTTACACCTTGATCTTAGTATGTTGTCAAGCCCATATTATTTATTAATTGATTAAATGTTTAATTAGTAAAATATTGGTTTTAAAATGATAGGGTTTTGTTGCAAGGAGAAGTTTTAGCAAGCACCAAACTGTTTATTTTTTTCTTTATTTTCCTCCATTCTTATTATCAATACTCACCACCCATGATAAATTGGTAAAAATCTGGATCAATCCAAATTGTCTATTAAAATAAGAGACTTATAAAACTTGACATCATACTCTGTTTTCTTTGCACAGGTAAAATAAGCTGTAAAGTGGGAAGGATTCAATTAATATTATTATAGGGCAATCTCAAATGATCTGGATTAAATGCTTTTTTTTTTCAACTTACTACCTATGTTAATAGAGGAATCACTTCAACCTTCTACTCTTAGTTGGATTTTTTTCTAAAAGAGGTTAAGTTAGAAAGCCACTAAAGTTCCACAAAATCATATTCTAAACCTTTATGTATGTATATACACATGGGTATATTTATATATGTATGTATATATGTAGATAGATATAGATATAGATATAGATACATGTTATTTCTTAAATGAAAAAAATAATCTTAGGCAAGCAAAAGAAATTCCCACACTGACCATGTCCAAAAATTTATTT
Organism: Vombatus ursinus; assembly: GCF_900497805.2. Classification (NCBI taxonomy): domain Eukaryota; kingdom Metazoa; phylum Chordata; class Mammalia; order Diprotodontia; family Vombatidae; genus Vombatus; species Vombatus ursinus. The sequence continues at coordinate 11,227,472 of NW_020954615.1, read as the reverse complement.
CTCATTCGACATATTAATCCATCATCTATCATGAGTACAGTCATGTTCTCCATTGACATTGTGCTAGACACATGATTGATCATAGTTCTTAAACTTTTCAAAATAATTTTAATTGTAATATTAATGTTGCTGTAATAATTCTCTAATTATGATCATTTCACATTGTATCAGTTCATACAAGTCTTCCCAGTTCTCCCTGAAATTATCTTTTTAATTTTTTTCAAGGACAATATTAATCCATTAGGTTCATAAGACATAATTTGTACACTCCTTCTCACAGTTGTTGAGCACTTCCTTAGTTACAATTTCTTTGCCAAAATAACAACCAAAGCTGCCATAATTATTCTTGTACACATAGGGTCTTAGATTTAGGATATAGGCCTACAAGTAGTATCCCAGGATTAAAGGTTACTAACAGTTTAAAAACTCTAGGGGAATTACTGTCATGCAGAATGGCTGTATCAATTCACCGATCTACCAAGAGTGCATTGACGCGCCTGTTCTCCTGCAATACTCCTGTACTCCACCATGCACATTATTTTCTTTTTTATGTCATCTTTGTTAGTTTGATGAATGTGAAGTTAAAGTTTTAGAGTTGCTTTAATTTGAATTTCTCTAGTTATTAGTGACCTAGAGCATTTTAAAAGTATGGCTAATAATAGCTTGTTTTTTTTTTTTCCTGTGAGAATAGACTGCTAATATACTTAGACAATTTAATCATTTGGGTAAAGAACAAATTATTATACATTGCAATCAGTCTCAATCTGCTGAAAATGAGACATTTAATAGAGAAACTTGCTGCAAAGATTTTTTTCCAGCTAACACTTTCTCTTCTAATTTTATTGATTTGCTTTTGCAATTTAAAATAGGTAATTAGTATTGAAAATTTTCTTTTGTGATCCTCTCTGTCCCTTATTTGTTTTTTTAAATATATTTTATTTATTTTGTTAAGCATTTCCCAATTATATTTTAAATAAAATTTAAAGTTCATTTTAAAAAATGAGTTCTATCCAAGCTATCCATGTTGCAAAAGAAAGCAGACACACACAGAGGGAAAAAAAACACAAGAAAAATAAAGTGAAAAAAGTATGTTTCATTTTTTCACACAGGGTTCATCAGTTCTTTCTCTGGAGGTGGATTCATTTTTCATTATAAGTCCTTAGAAATTGTTGGATAATTTTATCACTGAGAATAGCTAAGCCATTCATAGTTGATCATCATACAATATTGCTGTTACTGTGTATAAATGTTCTGCTCACTTCACTTTACATCATATCATATACAACTTCCCAGGTTTTTCTGAGAACATCCTATTCAATATTTCTTATAACACATTTTTTTCCTTTTTTCTTTGATATATTTGGGACATAGACTTAATAGTGATATTGCTGGGTAAAATGGTATACAGTTTTATAGACTTTGGGTTGCAGTTTCCATTTATTTTTTTTCCCCTCCAGAATGGTTGGACAAGTTCACAAGTCTTTTGCAGTGCATTAGTGTTCCTATTTTCCCCTGTTTCCTCCAAGATTTATTGCTTTCCTTTTTCTATTATGTTGGCCAATCTTATATGTGTGAGATAGTGTCTCAAAGTTGTTTTAATTTGAATTTCCTTAATCAGTAGTGATTTAGATCATTTCTTCATGCAACTATTGATAACTTTGATTTCTTATTCTAAAAACTCTGTTCATATCTTTTGACAATTTAGCAATTGGTGAATAATAACTCTTATTTTTATAAATTTGACTCAGTTCCCTTTATACTTGAGGAATGAGGCCTTTATCAGAGATACTCCTTGTAAAATACCCCTGCATTTCCTGCTTTCCTTATAATTTTGGATACATTAGTTCTGTTTGTGCAAAAAAAAAATAAATTTCATAGTACCAAAATTACTCATTTCACTTCCTGTTATTCTATAACTTTTTTGGTCATAAACTTTTCTCTTATCCATACATTTTTAAATAAATTTTCTACACCTTCCTAATTTATTTATGATATCAATATTAACCCTTAAATCTAAATCATTAATAAAATTTTGACCTTTTTTTGGTAGATGATGTAAAATGTTGATCTATGCCTAGTTGCTGTGAAATTGCTTTCTAGTTTTCTCAGCAATTTTTATGATATAGTGAGCTGCTCCCTCAAAGCATGGATAAACTTATTAACCACTATGTATTATGTAACTAATTTATTTCACTAATCCAGAACTCTATTACTTACCCAGTACCTAATTGTTTTGATCATTACTGCTTTGTAAAATAGTGTGAAATCTGATTCCTTTGATACTTTTGACCTTTGGTTGATGAATTTTGTTATCATTTTTTTTCTAGCTTTATAAAATAATTCTTTGGTAAGTTTAATTGGTATGGCACTGAAAAAGTAAATTCACTTAGAATTGTCATTGTTATTATATTTGCTCAGCCTACACATGAGGAATTACTTTCTCCAATTGTTTAGATCTCACTTTACCTGTGTGAAAAATGGTTTTTTATTCATATAGTTTGTATAATTCTAATTCTAATTCATAGAGTCCCTGGACTTGCCTTCATGAGTAGAGTCTCAAGGATTTTATATTGTCTGCAGTAATTTTAAGTGAAATTTCTCTCTCTTGCTGCTGGGTTTTGTTTATAGTATATAAAAATACTGATGATTTATGTAATTTTATTTTATGTCTTGCAATTTTGCTAAAGTTAATTGTTTCAAGTAGTTTTCTAGTTGATTCTCTAGGGATCTCTGCTATCATTTTATCTACAGAGAGTGATTACTTTGGTTTGTTATTTCTATTTTTATTCCTTCAGCTTCCTTTTATTGTGTTATTGCTATAGATAACATTTCTAGAACAATATTGAATAATAGCAGTGATAACGCACATCCTTGCATCTTTGGTTGTTCAGTCATTTCAGTTGTGTTCAACTCTTTGTGACCCCATTTTGGGTTTTCTTTGCAAAGATACTGGAGTGGTTTGTCATTTCCTTCTTCAGCTTATTTTATGGATGATGAAACTAAGGCAAACAGAGTTAAGTGACTTGCCCAGGGTCACAAAACCAGTAAGTGTCTGAGATAATATTTGAACTGAGAAATATGTATCTTCCTGACTGCAGGCCTATTCCCTATCCATTGGGTCACATAGCTACCCATCCTTCCATCATTCCTGATCTTATTAGGAAGGCTTCTAATTTAGCCCTATTACAGAAAATACTCATAGATATTACTTATCATTTTAGGATTAGCTAGAGGATGCAGTGATTAGACTACTCAACCTGAAGTCAGGAAGACTCATCTTACTGACTAAATCCAGACTCTGACACTTACTAGCTTTGTGACCCTCAGCAAGTGACTTAACTCTACCTCAGTTTGCTCATCTTTAAAATAAGCTGAAGAAGGAAATAGCAAACCATTACAATATCTCTGCCAAAAAAACCCTCAATGGGGTCACAACAAGTTGGATACAGCTGAAAAATGACTGAACAACAATAAATCATTTCATGAAACCACTGACTCCTTTGCTTTCTAATATTTTATTAGGAATGAGTGTTGCATTTTGTATAATTTTTTTCTATATCAATTAATATAATCATATGATTTTGTTTTGTATTGCTATTAGTATCATCAATTATGCTTATTCCTTTCCTAATATTATACCATCTCTGCTTTCTTTTATATAAATCCAACTAAGTCATTATGTATGAAGTTTGTGATATGTTGCTGTAATCCCCTTGTTAGTAATTTATTTTAAATTTTTGCATTAATATTCATTATGGAAATTGATTTATAATTTATTTCACTTTTTACGTTTTTTCTGGTTCAGTTATCAAAACCATATTTGAGTCATAAAAGGAATTTGATAAGATACTTTATTTGCTTATTTTTTTCAAATACTTTATATAGTATTATGATTATTTCTCAAATGTTCGGTAGAATTAATTTATAAATCTAGCTGGTGCTGGAGATTTTTCCTCTGGGAGGTCATTAATTGCTTGCTCAACATATTTTTCTAAGATGAAATCCTTTAAATGTTCTATTTCCTCTTCTATTAATATGGACAATTTTTTTGTGAATAGTTATTTATTTCAGTTAAATTGTCAGTTTTACTGGCATATAAATAGGCAAAGTAACTCCTAATAATTGTTTTGATTTCATTTTTATTAGTGGTACATTCATACTTTTCTTTTTTGATACTGGTAATCTGTTTTCTTCTTTTTATTAATCCAATAATGGTTTCATGTTTTATTCATTTTCCCACAAAATTCTTATTTTATTTATTAGTTCAATTTTTAAATTTCAATTTTATTCAACTCTACTTTGATTTTCTGGATTTACATTTTGATGTTGAATTTGTTCCTTTTCTAGTTTTTTTCCATTGCATATCTAATTTGTTTATCTGCTCTTTCTCTACTTTATTGATGGACACCATAAGAGATATAAATTTCTCCTTAAGTGATTCTTTGACTGCATCCCAAACATTTTTGTCTGTTATCTTGTTGTTACCCTCTCTAATGAGATTATTGATTTCTTCCCCGATTTTTTTTCTTTGATACACTCATTGTTCAGTATTAGATTACTTGGTTGCTAATTAGTTTTTGTTTTATGCTTCCATGGTTTTTTTATTGAATGTGATTTTACTGTATTACAGCCTGAAAAGGGTGCATTTAATATTTCAACTTTTCTGTATTTGCTTGTGACATTTTTATTTCCTCATACATGGTCAATATTTCTGAAAGTGTCATGTACAGCTAAGAAAAAGGTTGTACTCCTTTGTATTCCCATTGAATTTTCTCCAGAGGTCTATCCTTTCTGACTTTTCTATGATTCTATTAATGTCTTTAACTTCTTTCTTATATATTTTATGGTCAGATTTGCTTAGATATGAGAAAAGAAAGTTGATTTCTATAGTTTTCCTGTCTCTTTCCATCTGTAATTCATTTAGCTTTTCTTTTAAGCATTTGGATGCTGTCATATCATACACAGATATTGAGTATTGTGACTTCCATTCTTTTTTTGAGACGATCAAAACATAAAGTTGTCTCCAGGCTTTCTGTATAATTAAACTCCCCCTAAAACTTTGGTGATGATAAAGTTCTAAAGGGTTATATTTATCATCTTCCCATCTAGTAGTGAAAATAATTTAACTTTTTCTTACTTCTTTTTGTTTCCTCACACTTATTTACATTTTTGCATTTCTCTTGAGTCATGTCTCAAATGATAAATTTTCTACTTGTCTCTAATCTTTTCATCAGGTATTTTTGGAAGTCCTTTATTTCACAAAATATCCCTTTTCATCTGTAGAATTAAACTCACTTTTGCTGAATAGAATATTCTTGATTGTAATGCTTTCTCTTTTGCTTTCTAGATTATCATATTCTGATCCTTCTATTCTGTTATAATGGTGGCTGCCATGGTACTTGAATTATTATTTTTTCCTGGATAATTATATTATTTTCTCCTAGACTTCAAAGCTCTGTATTTTAGATGTGATGTTACTAGGCATTTTCATTTTGGGGTTTTGTTCAAGAGGTGATTGGGGAATTCTTTAAATTTCTACTTTACTCTCTGATCCTAAAAAATATTGGTAGATTTCCTGTATACTTTCTAGATGATGATGTTTAGTCTCTTTTTTGTTGTTATTTTTGTTCATGTTTTTAAGTAGACTAATAATTTTAAATTACCTCTCTTTGATCTATTTTCTAGGTCAGTTATATTTCCTGTCAAATATTTCTTTTTTTTAGTCTTTTAACTTTGTTTTATTATTTCTTGATATTTCATGCAATTATTAGCTTATGTTTATCTAGTTTTAATTTTTTAAAAAATTAGTTTCTTTTTTTGTTTGTTTGTTTTCATTTTGTTTTGGCTAGGCAATGGGGTTAAGTGACTTGCCCAGGGTCACAGAGCTAGTAAGTGTCATGTGTCTGAGGCCAGATTTGAACTCAGATCTTTCTGTTTTCAGGACTCGTGCTCTATCCACTATACCACCTCACTGCCCCTGGGTAATGGGCTTTTGATAAACACCCCTCCAGCCCTCACTGTCCCTATCTTTAAAATTAAATTTGAATTAGATCATCTCTAAAGACACTTTCAACTCTAAATTTTATGATCTGTGATGGAACTTGGATAAGTCTCCTCTCTAGTCCTCAGTTTCCCTATCGCCAAAATGAAATAATAGTATTAGATTATCTTAAAAGTCCCTTCCAACTCTAAATTCTATTATTTTTTTGATCATCTAGAAAAGGGTAATACTTAATCCAAAGGAAGGAAGTTTTAGTGGTGGCATCTCAGGGACTGTGTAAGTCAGATTGGGAGATATTTTGCAAGACAAGGCCACTCCTGGAATAGCATATAAGTGATTGCTCTTCTAATTATGTTTAACTCTGTTACTCCTGATAAATAGATTTGAAAAGATATACCTTTAACAATGCAGAACTTCCTGATTATATCTACCAATACCCACTAATTTCTGAGGCATTTCTCTATGTCTTTTTATTCATTCTGTGCAGTTGAAGGAACATTGCTCTTAGAATCTATAGAAATCTGTTTCTTTTTTTAATACATTTATTTATTTTTAGTGTTTAACATTCACTTCCTCAAGATTTTGAGTTCCAGATTTTCTCCCCACCTCATGCTTCCCCTCAGCCCAAGATGACATGTGTTCTATATGCCCCTTCCCCTAATCTTCCCTCCCTTCTATCTCTCCCACCCCTCTCTTATTCCTTACCCCTCCTATTTTCCTGTAGGGCAGGATATATGTCAATACTCCTTTTCCCATATTTCTTATTTTTCAGTTGCATGTGAAAACAATTTTTTAACATGTGTTTATAAAACTTTGGGTTCCAAGTTTAATCCCTTCCTCCCTTCCTACCCACCCTAATTGAAAAAGCAAGCAACTTGATAAAGGTTATACATATGTAGTCATGAAAAACACTTCCATAGTAGTCATATTGTAAAAAACTAAGTATATTTCTCTTCATCCTATCCCGCTCTCCATTTATTCTATTCTCTTTTTTGACCCTGTCCCTCCTCAGAAGTGTTTGCTTCTGATTATCCCCTGCTCCAATTTGCCCTCCCTTCTATCATCCCCCTGTTCTCTTGTCCCCTTCACCCCTTATTTTCCTCTGGGGTAAGATATATTTCCATACCCAATTGAGTATGTATGTTATGATCTCCTTAAGTCAAACTTGATGAGAATAAGATTCACTCATTCCCTCTCATCTTCTCCCCATTTCCCCTCCACTGTAAAAGCCTTTTCTTGTCTGTTTTATGTGAGATAATTTACCCCATTCTACCTTTCCCTTTCTCCTTCTCCAAATATAATCCTCTCTCACCCCTTAATTTTATTTTCCAGATATCACCTCTTCATCTTCAACTCAACCTGTGCCCTCTATCAATCTATCTATACATACATACACATATTTTTTCCCTCACACTACCCTAATACTGACAAAGGACTCATGAGTTGTAAATATCATGTTTCCATGCAGGAATGTAAACAGTTCAATCTTAATAAGTCTCTCATGATTTCTCTTTATTGTTTACTTCTTCATGTTTCACTTGAGTCTTGGATTTGAGTCAAATTTTCTATTCACCTCTGGTCTTTTCATCAAGAATGCTTGCAAGTCCTCTATTTCACTGAATGACCATTTTTGCCCCTGAAGGATTATACTAAGTTTTTCTGGGTAGGTGATTCTTTTTTGTAATCCTATCTCCTTTGACCTCCAGAATATTATATTCCAAGCCCTATGGCCCCTTAATGTAGAAGCTGCTAAATCTTGTGTTATCCTGATTGTGTTTCCACAATACTTAAATTGTTTCTTTCTGGCTGCTTGCAATATTTTCTCCTTGACCTGGAAACTCTGGAATTTGGCTACAATATTCCTAGGAGTTTTCCTTTGGGGATCTCTTTCAGGAAGAGATTGGTGGAATCTTTCCATTTCTATTTTGCCCTCTGGTTCTAAAATATCAGGGCAGGTTTCCTTGATAATTTCTTGAAAGATGATGTCTAGGATCTTTTTTTTTTTTGATCATGGCTTTCAGATAGTTCAATAATTTTTAAATTCTCTCTCCTTGATCTGTTTTCCAGTTCAGTTGTTTTTCCAATGAGATATTTCACATTCTCTTCTATATTTTCATTCTTTTGAATTTGTTTTACAGTATCTTGAATTCTCATAAAGTCACTAGCTGCCAATTGCTCCATTCTAATTTTTAAGGAAATATTTTCTTCAGTAAGCTTTTGGACTTCCTTTTCCATTTGGCTAATTTTGCTTTTTAGGGCATTTTTCTCCTCATTGGCTTTTTGGACCTCTTTTGCCATTTGGGTTAAGCTCTTTTTTAAGGTGTTATTTTCTTCAGCATTTTTTTGTTTCTCTTTTAGCAATCTGCTGACTTGTTTTTCATGATTTCATTGTATCACTCTAAGTTTTTCCTCTACTTCTCTTACTTGATTCTCAAAATGCTTTTTGAATTCTTCCATGGCCTGAGACCAATTCATATTTTTCTTGGAGGCTTTGGATGTAGGAGGTTTGACGTTTCTGTCTTCTTCTGGTTGTATGTTTTGATCTTCTTTGTCACCAAACCAAGATTCTATAATCTTCCTCTTTTTGCGGTGCTTGCTCGTGACCCCAGTCAATTACTTGAGTTATAAACTCTTTGTTAAGGTAGGGGTCTGTTGAAGATGGCAGAGTGAAAGCAGTGACTGGCTTGAGCTCTCCCCCAAACCCTTTCAAATACCTGTAAAAAATGGCTCTAAGCAAATTATAAAGCAACAGAACCCACAAAATGACAGAGTGAAACAAATTTCCAGCCCAAGACAACCTGCATTGTTGATCGGAAAGGTATATCATGCTGGGTGGGGAGAGGAGCACAGGTTGGCATAGACATGCAGGCCACAGCAAACCTGGATCAGGCCTCAGAGAGCTGAATCTCAGGCAGCTGTGGCAGTTTCCAGACTTCTCAACCCATGAATGTCAAAGACAACTTAGAAGGTCAGTGGGAAAATTCTGTGACTGTGGTGAGAGAGAAAAGCTAGGTCTCAGCAGCAAGTCCCAAGCATGGCACAGGGCTGCAGCTGCCTCCTGAGCTTCTGGCCCACAGACTGAGGGAGAATCGAGTGTCTGATTAGAGAGTTATTGCAGGGATCTCTTAGCCAGTGTTGAGGCAGGGATCTCTTGCTTTGCCCAAGCTTGGATCTGGGTCACAGTTTTGAGGGGTGGTCCTGGGGCAAGGAGGAGAGCTGGGTGGAGCTTATTGTGGTGGTGGACAGGAAACACCTCACCCCTTATCATACCACCTTGGAAGAACTGAAAATTTACAGGTCCCTAGAAGTATCTCTGAAAACAGCTGTACAAATCTCTGAAGCTTGGGACAGTACATTCTCCACATTGGAAGCAGACTCTTACCTCAACAAAGAGTTTAAAACTCAAGTAATTGGTCTGGGTCATGAGTAAACACCAAAAAAAGACTATATTATCTTACTTTGGTGACAAAGAAGATCAAAATATAAAACCAGAAGAAGTCAACAAAATCAAAAGGAATTTTGAGAAGCAAGTAAGAGAAGTAGAGGAAAAACTGGGAAGAGAAATGAGTGATTCAAGAAAATCATGAAAAAAAAATTAACAGCTTGCTAAAGGAGACCCCCAAAAATACTGAAGAAAATAACACCTTAAAAAAGAGCCTAACCCAAATGGCAAAAGAGGTCCAAAAAACCAATGAGGAGAAGGATGCCCTAAAAAGCAACATTGGCCAAAGGGAAAAAGAAGTCCTAAAGATTACTGAAGAAAATACTTTCTTAAAAATTAGAATGGAGCAATTGGCAGCTAGTGACTTTATGAGAAATCAAGATACTGTAAAACAAATATGAAAGAATGAAAAATTAGAAAACAATGTGAAATATCTCATTGGAAAAACAATTGACCTGGAAAATAGATTTAGGAAAGAGAAAGTAAAAAATTATTGGACTATCTGAAAGCCATGATAAAAAAACAAGCCTAGACATCATCTTTCAAGAAATTATCAGGGAAAACTTCCCTGATATTTTAGAACCACGGGGCAAAATTGAAATGGAAAGATTCCACCAATCTCCTTCTGAAAGAGATCCCCAAAAGAAAACTCCTAGGAATATTGTAGCCAAATTCCAGAGTTGCCAGGTCAAGGAGAAAATATTGCAAGCAGCCAGAAAGAAACAATTCAAATAATGTGGAAACATTATCAGGATAACACAAGATTTAGCAGCTTCTACATTAAGCGACTGCAGGGCATGCAATATAATATTCCAGAAGGCAAAGGAGATAGGATTACCTACCTACCCAGCAAAACTGAGTATAATCCTTCAGGAGAAAAAAAAATGGTCATTCAGTGAAATAGAGGACTTTCAAGTATTCCTGATGAAAAGACCAGAACTGAATAGAAAATTTGACTTTCAAATCCAAGACTCAAATGGAACATGAAGAGGTAAACAAGAAAAAGAAATCATAAGAGACTTATTGAGGTTGAACAGTTTACATTCCTGCATGGAAAGATGATATTTGTAACTCATGAGACCTTTGTCAGTATTAGGGTAGTTGTAGGGAAAAAATTGTATGTATGTATGTATGTATATATATATATACATAGATAAATAGGTAGATAGATAGATAGATAGATAGATGGCACAGGGTGAGTTGAAGATGAAGAGGTCATACCTAGAGAATAAAATTAAGGGGTGAGAGAGGATTATACTAGGAGATGGAGAAAGGGAGAGGTAGAACAGGGCAAATAATCTCACAAAAAAAAGCAGAAAAGAAAAGTCTCTTATAGTGGAGGGGAAAAGGGGGAAGGTGAGAGGGAATGAGTGAAAATTATTCTCATAGGATTTGACTTAAGGAGGGAATAACATACACACTCAATTGGGTATGAAAATCTGTCTTACCCTACAGAAAAATACAAGGGGGAAGGGGACAAGAGAGTAGGAGGATGATAGAGAGGAGGGTAGATTGGTAAAGGGGGTAATCAGAAGCAAATACTTCTAAGGAGGGACAGGATCAAAACAGAGAATAGAATAAATGGGGGGGCAGGATAGAATTGAGGGAAATAGAGTTAGTTTTTCATAGCATGTCTACTATGGAAGAGTTTTGCATAACTGTACATGTATAACCTATATTGAGTTGCTTGCTTTTTTAATGAGTGTGGGTAGGGAGGGAGGAAGGGAGAAAATTTGGAACCCAAAGTTTTTAAAACATGTGTTTAAAAAAATGTTTTCACAAGCAACTGGGAAATAAGAAATACAGGAAATGGGGTACAGAAATTTAACCTGTCCTACAAGAAAATAGAAGTGGAAGGGGATAAGAGAAGGAGGGGAGAGATAGAAGAGAAGACAGACTAGGGGAAGGAGTATTCAGAATGCATGCCATCTTGGGGTGGAGGGAGGGGCGAGATGGGGTGAAAATTTGGAAATCAAAATCTTGTGGATGTAACTGTTGAAAACTAAAAATAAATAAATTTATTAATAAAAAAGCAACTTAAAAAAAAGGTAGTGGTCTGTTTTCAGTGTGGAGAATGTACTGTCCCAAGCTTCAGGCATTTTGTGCAGCTGTTTTCAAAGATACTTCTAGGGACCTGAAAATTATCAGTTCTTCCAAGGTGCTATGAAGGGCAAGGTGTTTATTCCTTTCCTGGCCCGTGCTCTGATCTATGAGTGACCTCAAGTACTCTTTTCTGTCTTGGAACTGTGAGGAGGATTTCCTCTCCACAGCCACAACAAGCTCTACCACACCAGCACTCCTCCTCACCCCAGGACCGCCACCCAGAACTGTGACCCAGATCCAAGCACAGGCAAAGCAAGAGAATCCTGCACCAGTAAAGAGAGCCCTGCCATCCCACTCTGATCAGCCACTCAATTCCCCCTCAGTCTGTGGGCTGGAAGCTCCAGATGTAGCCACTGCCCCAGGGCCAGGCTTGGGGACTAGAGCTGAGACCACTGTGCTTCTCTTTCTCACCTCAGACACGGACTTTTTCCACTGACCATCTAAGTTTTTTTTTTTTTTTTTGAAATTCATGGGTTGAGAGCTCTGGAATCCTCCACAGCTACCAGTGTTTCAGTCCTCTGAGGCCTGCTCCAGGTTAATTGAGGCCTGCACACCCATGTCAAACTGTGTTCTTCTCCCAACCTCGTGCAATATACCTTTCTAATCAACCATCCAGGTTGACTTGGGCTGGAAATTGGTTTCACTCTCTCTTTTTGTGGGTTCTGCTGCTTTAGAATTTGTTGAGAGTCATTTTTACAGGTATTTGGAGGGATTTGGGGAAGTACTCAAGCAAGTCACTGCTTTTACTCCATCATCTTGGCTCCACCCCCAAGACCTCAGTTTCAATTTGGCCTCTGACATTTAGTTTCCGAGGGACTTTGGACAGGTCACTACCATCTCTGAGTTTCCATTTGCTCATGTGGAAAAGAGACAATCATGGGGGCAGCTAGATAGTGCAGTGGATAGAGCATTGGCCCTGAATTCAGGAGTACCTGGGTTCAAATCCAGCCTCAGACACATAACACTTACTAGCTGTGTGACCCTGGGCAAGTCACTTAACCCCTTTGCCTAACCAAAAAAAAAAAAAGAAAGAAAAAGAAAAGAGACAATCATGTCTGTAGCATCTAGCTCATCTGAATGTCCTGACATTACATCAGTCCAATGAGATGATAGGTGTACAGTGCTTTGCCAGCCGTTGTGTACCATGTGAATAGATGTTAATTATCATTTTGAGGACCAGTACAGCAATATGACTGCTGAAACATCAATTCTGACTTCAAGGTTCTTATTTTTTCTGGGGCTTCATTATCCCAAAGACCAAATATCTTGGCTCCTCTTTGTAGATGATCATTCACTGATTAAAACTGCTTTTGGACTCCAGCCTTTCTCCACCTAAATCAAAACTACACACATAATAATTTCAATGAAATTGACATTCCTCATTATTTCCCCATGATTAATTACTTGTTTAGGATGTAAGTTGTTTAAGAACTTGCCTCCTATTTCACATATCTCTCTAAACAGGTAAATGTAATATTGTTTAGTCAGAGTTAACATTTTACTGTCCACACTAATGGCACTATCAGGCTACAGAATCTAAAGTATGTCCCATCCCACAAACTGTGCATGTGCTTTTAATGAAATAGAATGGCATATAGTTGTAGGTATTATTTCAAAAAACCCTTTATGGAAGACCTCAAAGTGAAGCAGGGGATTTTGTATAGCATTCCAGAAGCAGCAGGCTTTTTTGAGTAAAAGAGTGCTAGGTTTCAACTTCTCATCTTTTCCAGCCATCTACCCAAGGCAGATTGTAAATCTTCCAATCTTGGGCATTCCATGTGGCTACAAAATGCCACTCCCTGGTCACTTCATCCCATGTGTTTTGTCATCCTCTGCTAGAAAGCAAGATCCTTGAGGTAAGGCACTGTCTATTTTTTTTTAATATTTGTCTTTCAATTACTTAGTACATAGCCTGACACATAGTAAGACATTTCCATTCATTCATTCTTCCATGCATTAATTCATTCATTCAAATTTCAATTTGGTAACAATATCAAGGATATAAGGGAGAAGTTTGAGGGAATAGAGAATTAGGATGGAGGAGGAGGGATTATTTCAATAGTTCAGAATAGAGATGAAGAACCTTTGAGTTAAGATAGTGACTGTGTAGGATGGAATGATAGGGATAGATAGAAAACCTGCTCTGTAGGAAGAATTACTTATGGTATATAGTAAAGTGAGTGTGTATGTCTAGTTGGGATGAACTGCATTTGAAGCCTGCTTTGGATACTTATGAACTATATAAGTCCATTCCATTTTGGGGCTGCTATAATTGAGAAAGGTTCTTATTTGCTTTCTATTTTTTATTCTTTTTTTGAGATGATCAAAACATAAAGTTGTCTCCAGGCAACTTTCTATTTTTTCTTGTCCTCACACATAGTGTAAATCTACCTTTTTCAAATGCCCATACATTGTACCTAGTAGTTCACTTTAAGGCAAAACAAAATAAATCAATTCCTTCCTGTGATAAGAGAGCTATTATCCGTCTGTCATGCTTCCCCCAGCACCTAGTGTTTTATTCTCTGTTTTAAGCATCTAGAGTTCTTTCAACGTAACTTTATAAGGTAAGACCTGGATTCGAAGTTCTTTACCATATGGATTGCTATAGACAGTGATATAAAAAGTCTCTCTCTCTCTTTCTCTCTCTCTCTCAAAGTCCTTTAAAATTCATTTATAATACATTCTTTTAATGTGAGTGTTTAATAATCTTGTTACATGATAAAATGGAAGACCTTTGAGGCTAGGGACTCTGTATCACCAATGGTGGTATTTTGCTATCTACATAATAAGCGGTTAATAAATGCTTACTTTTCTGAATTGAATTGAGTATAATTGCAACAAATGTTAGTATTTAGAGATTTTTCAAGTTATTTGCCCTTAGCCTCTTTCTAAATAACACTACTTCACTTTGATACATTTCACTTCTGAGTTAAAATTTCACTAAATCTTATAACTGATAATTATATTCTTACTTTAAGGACATGCATGTGACCATACTTAAGCCTATCCAACATAACATGTATAACTGCTCCTTAGTAAACAATATGTTAGGTGAAATGTGGTTCAAGGAGGCCATTAGTGTCAATTTTGGATCAAACACATAGCAGATTTCAGTTCTAATATAATTATGATATGATTGTAAACATCCATGGGTCAGGCATCACTCTTCAGAGGCTGTCTGTAGGAAACTTTGGAATGATAGAAAGTTTGGAAGGAGAACACAGTTAATGAATGGAAAATTACTTTTAAACAAGGATAATTGGAGTCAGTGGCAGTATCATTATTTTCTTACAAAGGGGACGTTTGCTTTGTTAACCTTTCAAGGAAACAAGATGACAAACTTACTAACAATCAATATCTATCCTGAAGCTGGCATCTGATGTTAAATTGCCTCACTTGTTAGCACAGGTCTAACCTATTTACCCATCCATTTAGCTAGAATTATAAGACCTGCAATTTCTGCTTGTCAAGCAACTCTAGCCATCAAAAGCAAATCATTAGATTTCTAGATAATCAAATGTTAATCTACATTTACCAATCCAAGTTTTTTTTTTATTTCCCTCACTCTAGGGATTTGGATTGCTCATTCAAAAAAACTATTAATATTTGAACAACTTTTTTTAAACGTTCTGTTTTTCACGCAAGGATTACACAAATAAAATGACAAATACAACATCAAGAAATGACATAGCTATACTGTGTAGACATCATTCCATTGAACCCATGACTTTATAATTTTTCCATTCTTTGTGCTACAATTATAAACAATAAAATTCATTCCATATTCTTATCTTCTCCCATTCCCAGAACTAATGAATTTGACAAAACTCATGACAAAGCCAATTCAATATAATGAATAACAAAAGCAAACAAAAGTTACTGGTTAGGGAAGTCATTTAGGAGTAGGGAAAAGAGGTGATTTTTTGGAGGGTAAAGATAAAATAAAAAGACATGAATACATCATTCAAAATCCTTGTTACATGTGACTGGATTGAAAATATACATGATTATGATTATTTGTAACATATTGGACTATAAGAGCAGAGGCAGCTACAGGACACAGAGGATAGAATTCTAGGCCAGGAATCAGAGGGACCTTATTTCAAATCTGCTCTCAAACATTTTATTACCTGTATGACCTGGGGTAAGTCATTTAATCTCTGTTTGCTTCAGTTTCTCCAACTGTAAAGTGGAGATGACAGCATCTACCTTATTGAATTGCTGTGAGATTCAGATGAAAGGATATGTATAAAGTGTCTAGCACAGAGTCTGGAACATGGTACATGTAATCTACATACTTATCTCCTTCTCTCCTCTTCCCCACTATAAGAATGTTATGATCCAAGAAGGGGCTATGAAATCTTTCCCACAGTAATCCCCTCAACTTTATGTTCTGAATATGGAAGCATTTGATTAACTCTATTGGATGGTGATCTTAGTTAAGGTAGGGTATGAGAAAGAAAAATAGGTCTTAAATTGGGGGTAGGCAGCCAGTTTAAAATCTTGCCTCTTAAATTTATTCTCTGGTCTTGGAAAAGTCATTTTATCTCTATGATCCTCTATAAAATGGAGATCATCATTACTCGCCTTCCTTGCCTCCTTAAATTGCATCACAAAACTCTAAATCTTTTAACCTAGAAATAACAGCTGTTAGCTGTTGGTTCCTATTAAGAAACAACTGAAAACACAAGAGAGAGACAGTGAGACAGAGACAGAAAGAGACAGACATAGAAACAGAGACAGAAAGAGACAGAGACAGAGACAGAGAAATAGAAAGAGGGGAGAGAGAGAGAGAGAGAGAGAGAGAGAGAGAGAGAGAGAGAGAGAGAGAGAGAGAGAGAGAAGAGGAGAGGAGACAGTGGAGAGGAAAGGAGAGGAGAAGGATAGACACAGAGAAAGAAACAGAGGGATATAGGAAGGCAGAGATATAGAGACAGACTGAGAAAAACAGGGATAGAGACAGAAACAAACAAAAAATTAGAGAACAAAAAAAAAGCATAGATCTCTCTTTTACTTGTTGTCAATAAGTTGGAGAAAGATATCCATCCACATTAGCAAAATGAGTTTTCTCACAAGGAGTTCCCCATACAAAAGAAATAACAGGTCCAGCCTCAAGCCCTTCAAACCCTTGTACACTTTGTCTAAGTCTTCATTACTTCATCTTTAATGGGGGCTGACTTCAGAAATCTAATATACTACAATAAAAGTGTAGTATTCTTTTATATGGTGACATTCTTTCATGTTGGGATATATTATTTTATGTGTCCTATATCTGTGCTCTCATAGATTGAGCTTTTATTGGTGCAGAGCCTGTCTCATGGGAGAAGTGATAATCTTTTAAAGAACTAGCATTATTTTGTCTCCTTCTTCAGTAACGTTTCATGGTGTCTAGTACTGTAGTGGACATATGGACTCTCTTAGGAGGTGGAGTACTAAATATTGGTTCTTTGTAATGAATTCAGAGAAGTGGAGTTTCCAGAAATGAGGAGGCAATGGCTGTACTGAACATGCCCGGAATGAATCAAGATATGCTCATTTAAACCACATTTAACCATGACAATTACCAACTAAAAAGTGCCAAGATATGAACAGACAGTTCTAAGATGAAGAAATTAATGCCATCTATAGTCATATGAAAAAATGCTCTAAATCACTATTGATTAGAGAAATGCAAATCAAAATAACTCTGAAGTACCACATCACACCTATCAGAATGGCCAACGTGACAAAACAGGAAAATTATAAATGTTGGAGAAGATGTGGGAAAATTGAAACACTAATGCATTGTTGGTGGAGTTGTGAAATAATCCAACCATTTTGGAGAGCAATTTGGAACTATGCCCAAAGAGTTATAAAAATGTGCATACCCTTTGAACTAGCAATAGCACTTCTGAGGTTATATCCCAAAGAGATCATACAAATGGGAAAAGGACTCACATGTACAAAAATATTCAGAGCAGCTCTTTTTGTGGTGGCAAAGAATTGGAAATTGAGAAGAGGCCCATTAATTGGGGAATTGCTGAGCAAGTTGTGTTATATGAATGTAATGTAATACTATTGTGCTATAAGAAAGGATGAACAGGCTGACTTCAGAAAAACCTGGAAAGACTTGTATGGTCTGATGCTGAGTGAAGTGAGCAGAGCCAAGAGAACATTGTACATGATAACTGCCACATTGTGCAATGGCTAATATTGATAAACTTAACCCTTCCCAGCAATACAAGGATCCAAGACATTTCCAGAGGCCTCATGATGGAAAATGTTATCCACATCCAAAGAAAGAACTATGGAAGTTGAATTGCTATTTTTTTCTCTTCTGTTGAGTTTTATTTTCTCTTTCTGATGGTTCTTCCTAGTGATTTTAATTTTTACTTACAACATCACTAATGTGAAAATATGTTTAATAAGAATGTAAATGTATATATAGCTTATATCAGATTGTGCACCATTTTGGGGAGGGTGGTGGGAAGGAAGGGGGAGAAAAATTTTAAATTCAAAAGCATATGGAAGTGATTACTGATAAATCAAAATTAATTAATAACAAATTTTTTTAAAAAGTGCCAAGAATATGATCGGGTGATGACAGGTTTCAATTCAACCCATCAAGCATTTATTAAGCCCACACTATTTACCAGGCACTGTGTTCAGTGCTAAGATACAAATAACTTTTTAAATATATATATATATATAATCCCTGCTTTCAAAGAGCTTACCTTCTAGTAGAGGGAAAAGGAAAATAATTCAACACACATAATGAATATAGGATAGATGGAAAACAACCTATAAATGATAACCTCTAGAAATTTAGGGGATCAGAAAAATCTTGGGAAGTTAAAATCTGAATTGAATTGAGAAGGAAGTCAGGGAAACTAGGAAGCTGAGACAAGGAATCAGAACATTTCAGTCATGGAAGATACACATGCATGCACATGTAGATAGATAGATAGATAGATAGATAGATAGATAGATAGATAGATAGATAGATAGATAGATAGAGAGATAGATAGATAGATAGATAGAGAGAGAGAGAGATAGATAGATAGATAGATAGGCAATGGACCCAATGTAATGCTCTTGTTGTTAAATCAAGGCAGTATTTTCATCAATAATTAAATTTATATTCTCTCTCTCTCTCTCTCTCTCTCTCTCTCTCTCACACACACACACACACACACACACAAAAATTTCAAGTTTCAAATTCTCTCCCTGTCTCACTTACTGAGAAGGCAAGTGATATGATATCCATTATACATTTGAAATCACGTGAAACGTATTTCCACATTAGCCATGTGGTTAAAAAAAGCAAGAAAAAGAAAATGAGAAAATTATATTTCAATTTGTACTCACAATTCATCAATTCTCTATAGATATGGATAGCAATTTTCATCATGAGCCCTTCAGAATTGTCTGGATCATTGTATTCATCAGAGTAGTTAAGTCTATCATGATTGATCATTGTTTAGGTTGATCAACATTGTTGTTACTATATACACTGGTCCGGTTCTGTTCACTTCACTTTGCAACAGTTTCTATATGTCTTCCATGTTTTTTTTCCCCTAAAACTATACCCTCTCTTCATTTCTCATACCACAATAGAACTACATTACAATCATATACCACAACTTATTCAGCTTATCCCCAATTGATAGATATCCCCTCCATTTCCAATTTTTACCACTACAATTTTTTTAAAGATTCTGTTATAAATATTTTTGTACATATAGGTCCTTTTCCTTTTTCTTTGATCACTTTGAGATACAGACCTAGTCAAGGTGTTGTGGGTGAAAGGGTATGCAGTTTTGTAGCCTTTTAGATATAGTTTCAAATTATTTTCCAGAAAATTTTGGAGCAGTTCACAACTCCACCAACAGCTTATTAGTGTACTTATTTTTCTACATTCCCTCTAGCATTTGTTATTTCTCATAGATGAGAGGTGGTACCTGAGAGTTGTTTTAATTTGCATTTCTCTAATCAACAGTGATTTAGATAATTTGCATATGCATATAGATAGCCTTGATTTTTTTCTTCTGTAAACTGCCTGTATATATTCCTTGAGCATTTATTAATTAGAAAATGGCTCTCTTTTGAAGATTCTTTCTATATTTGGGAAATGAGAGACAGTTGCTATAATTTTTATATTACTTCATTCTCTATTGCAACTTTTATCAAAATGTAGTTTCCCTAATTATCTTTTTTTTATTCATTAATTTATTGATTTTTGGTTTTCAACATTCACTTCCACGAGATTTTGAGTTCCAAATTTTCTCCCCATCTTGTCCCTCCCCCAATCCCAAGACAGCATGCATTCTGAATACCCTTTCCCCAAATTTGCCCTCCCTTCTATCTACCCCTCCCCCTTATCCTCTTCCTCTTCTATCTTCCTCTAGGGCAGGATAGTTTTATTTACCCCTTTGCCTGTAAATCTTATTGTCCAGTTGCATTTAAAAACAATTTTTAACATTTGTTTTTAAAACTTTGAGCTCCAAATTTTCTCTCTTCCTCCGTCCCCACCCATTCTCATTGAGAAGGCAAGCAACTAGATACAGGTTACATATGTGTAGTCAGACAAAATACTTCCATAGTAGTCATGCTGTGGAAAACTATATTTCCCTTCATCCTGTCCCACACCCCATTTATTCTATTCTCTCTTTTGATATCTCTTTTCATTAGGTCTGTTTTTGCTTTTGATTTATTTGAGATTTTGATTTCTACTCCTGCCCTTTTTTTTTTACTTCAGCTAAAGCATAAAAGATTCTGCTCTAACTCTTTATTTTAACTCTGTGTATCTCTCTGTTTTGGATGTGTCTCATAAACAATATTTTGTTGGATACTGGTTTCTAATTCATTCTTTTATCTACTTTTTTAATGCTTCTCTTGAGTTTTGTGTTTGAATGTCAGATTTTCTGTTTAACTCTGGTCTTTCATCAGTAAAATTTTAAAGTCCTCTATTTCATTAGAGATGATACATGTAACTCCTAAGAACTTAATCATGATTAAGGCAGTTAGAAAGGGTCTTGATTGTAGTCCTAGCTTCTTTCCCTTCCTTCACTCCATTAACATGGAAGCTACTAAATCTTGTGTATCCTTGGTTTTTGACTCCATGGTATTTGAATTGTTTCTTTGTGACTGATTTCAATATTTTCTCCTTGAACTGGGAACTCTGGAATTTGGCTAAATTATTCCTGGGAGTTTTTATTTAGAATCTCTTTCAGGAGATGCTTAGTGGAATGGAAGAAATTGAAGCAGTTTTCCTTCATAATTGAATTGAATTGTGATGTCTAAGCTGTTTTTTGGATCATGACTTTCAGGTAGTCCAACAATTCTTAAATTATTCTTTTAAATCTATTTTCCAGATCAGATATTTTTCCAATGAGAAATTTCACTTTTTCTTCTATTTTACATTGTTTTGACTTTGTTTTATTGCTTCTTGATGTTTTATGGCATCATCATTACCTGCTACTTGCCCAAGTCTACCTTTTATGGAATAGTTTTCTCCAGTGAGCTTTTGTAGCACATTTTCATAAAACAAGCAAGCAAACAAAAAACCTTTGGTCTCCATTCACAATCTATCAGTTCTTTCTCTGGAGATGGATAATATTTTTCATTATAATTAAAATTGTCTTTGATCATTGTATTGCTGAGAACAGCTAAGTCATTCACAGTTGATCATTGTACAATATTGTTACTGTGTATAGTCTTCTACTGATTCTGCTCATATCCCATTGCCTTGGTTCATGTAAATCTTTCCAGATTTTTATGAGTGCATTCTCATCATCATTTCTTAAAGTATAACAATATTTCATCAAAATCATGTGCCACAGCATGTTTAGCCATTTCACAATTGACAGACATCCCTTCAATTTCCAATTTTTTGCCACCGCTAAAAAAGCTGCTATAATTATTTGTATACATATAAATCCATTACACTTTTTGATTTTTATAATTTTGGGACCTAGTACTGGGTCAAAGGGGAAGAATGGTTTTATAAATCTTTTGGGCATAGGTTTAAATTGCTCTCCAGAATAGTTAAATCAGTTAACAACTCCACCACTCCACCAACAGTGCATTAGTGTCTCAATTTCCCCACATCCCCTCAAACATTTATAATTTCCCTTTTCTGTCATATTAGGCATTATGATAAGTGTGGGGTAGTATCTCAAATTAGTTTTGATTAGAATTTTTCTAATCAATAGTGATTCAGAGCATTTTTTTCATATGACTATATATATAGGTTTGATTACTTCATTTGAAAAATGCCTGTTCATATCCTTTGACTATTTATTAGTTGGGGAATGACTTTTTTTTTGTCAATTTGACTCAGTTGTCTATATGTCTGACAAATGAGGCCTTTATCAGCAAAAAAAAAGATGTAATTTTTTGTTCACCATTATGATTACTACTTGTGTATTTCTTTTCATCCTATTTTCCCTTTGTTTATCCTACTCTCTCTTTCTCTCTCTCTCTCTCTCCTTTTACCCTATCCAACCTTAAATGTGATTTGATTCTAATCACTGCCTTTCCCAATCCACTCTCCCTTCTACCAGCCCCTGCCTTCTCTTATCAACTGCCCCCCCCCACCTAATTTACTGTAGGGCAATATAGGTTATATACTCAAAACTGAATGTGTATGTCATTCCCTCTTTCAGCCAATTCCAATGACAGTAAGGTTCAAGTGCTTCCCTTTATGTTCCTCATTTTCCTGTCCATTTTAAAATTTCTATCATGCCTCTTTTATGTGAGATGATTTACCCCATTCTACTTTTTTTCTCATTCTCCCAGTCATTCCTCTTTCTCAACCTTTACTATATATATATATATATATATATATGTATGTGTGTATGTGTGTGTGTAAATATATAGGTATGTATGTATGTGTATGTATGTATATATGTATGTATGTATTAGATATCATCTTAGCATATTTAACTCATACTCATGTCCTCTGTTTATATATACTCCTTCTAACAGCCCCAATAATAAGAAAACTTTTAGGAATTATAAATGTCATCTTCCCATGAAGGAATGTAAATACTTTAACCTTATTTCATTCTTTATGATTCCTACTTCTCTTTTTTTCTTTTTCTTTCTCTTCTTTTTGCAAGGCAATCAGAGTTAGGTGACTGTCATACACCTAGTGAATGCCATATGTCTCATGTGTCTGAGACCAGATTTTATCTCAGGTCCTCTTGACTCCAGGACTGATGCTTTATCCACTGTGCCACCTAGCTGCCCTCAATTTATCTTTTTTTTTTATGTTTTTCTTTGTTCTTGTATTTGAACGTCCAATCTTCTATTTAGTTATGATTTTGTCACCAAGAATGCTTGAAAGTCCTCTATTTCACTGAATATCCATTTCTTTCCCTGAAGAATTATAATCACTTTTGCTGGGTAGATGATTCTTGGTTGTAATCCTAGCTCCTTTGCTCTCCGGACCATAATATTTCAAGCCTACTGATCCTTTAATATGGAAGCTGCTAAATCTTGTGTTATTCTGACTGTGGCTTCATGAACTATGATTTTTTTTGGCTGCTTGCAATATTTTTTCCTTTACCTGAGAACCCTGGAATTTGGCCATAATATTCTTAGGAGTTGTCATGTTGAGATCTCTTTCAGAAGGTATTCAGTGGATTCTTTCAATTTCAACTTTGCCCCCTTGTTCTAGAATGTAAGAATAGTTTTCTTTGATAATTTCTTGAGAGTTGTCAAGACTCTTTTTTATCATGGCTTTTTGGGAGTTTAATCACTCTTAAACTATTTTTTATAGGTCAGTTGTTTTTTCCCAATGAGATATTTCACACTTTCTTCTATTTCCTTCATCCTTTTGATTTTGTTTTACTTCTTAGAGTCTCATGGAGTCATTAGGTTTACTTGCCTAATTCTAATTTAAATATACATATATATATATATATATATATATATCTTCTTTATGAGCTTTTATGCCTTTTTTTTTAGCAAATAGTATGTGTCCATCTGCATTCAAACTCCACAGTTCTTTCTTCTTTAGGGATAGCATTTCCCATCATGAAGCCTTTGGGGATGTCTTACAGTCTTGTATTGCTAAGAAGGGTTAAGTCTATCAATATTAGTCATCACACAACATGGCTGTTACTGTGTATAACTTTCTCCTGGTTCTGCTCATTTCACTCAGCATCAGACCATACAAGTCTTTCCAGGTTTTTCTGAAGTCAGCCTACTCATCATTTCTTATAACACAATAGTATTCCATTATATTCATATGCCACAACTTGTTCAGTCATTCCCCAATTTATGGGCATCCTCTCAATTTCCAATCTGATGTAGGCTATATATACATTTACATTCTTATTAAACATATTTTCACATTAGTGATGTTGTAAGTAAAAATTAAAATCAATAGGAAGAACCATCAGAAGGAGAAAATAAAACTCAACAGAAGAGAAAAAAATAGCAATTCAACTTCCATAGTTCTTTCTTTGGATGTGGATAGCATTTTCCATCATGACGCCTCTGGAGATGTCTTAGATCTTTTTATTGCTGGGAAGGGTTAAGTTTATCAATATTAGTCATTGCACAATGTGGCAGTTATAATGTACAATGTTCTCTTGGTTCTGCTCACTTCACTCAGCATCAGACCATACAAGTCTTTCCAGATTTTTCTAAAGTCAGCCTGTTCATCATTTCTTATAGCACAATGGTATTCCATTACATTCATATACTCCAACTTGCTCAGCCATTCCCCAATTTATGGGCATCCTCTCAATTTCCAATTCTTTGCCACCACAAAAAGAGCTGCTATAAATATTTTTGTACATGTCAGTCTTTTTCCCACTGATATGATCTCTCTGGGATTCCAATTTTCCCACATTTCCCCTAACATTTATTATTTTTTTGTTTTGTCATGTTGGCCAATCTGATAGGTGTGATGTAGTACTTCAGAGTTGTTTTGATTTGCATTTCTCTAATCAATAGTGATTTAGAGGATTTTTTTCATATGACTATAAATGGCTTTAATTTCTTCATCTGAGAACTGCTTGTTCATATCCTTTGACCATTTATCATTTGGGGAATGACTTGTATTATTATGGATTTGACTTAATTTTCTATATATTTTAGAAATGAGACCCTTATCAGAGAGATTGGTTGTAAAAATTCTTTCCCAATTTTCTACCTTCCTTCCAATCTTGGTTGCGTTGGCTTTGTTCATGCAAAAACTTTTCAATTTAGTGTAATCAAAGTTATCCATTTTGCTTTTCATAATGTTCTCTGTCTCCTGTTTGATCATGAATTCCTACATTTTCCATCAATCTGATAGGTACACTATTCCTTGTTGTCCCAGTTTGCTTATAGTATCAGCCTTTATATATAAATTATGAACCCATTTTGACTTTATTTTGGTCTGTGGGATGTGATTTTGATCTATGCCTAGTTTCTGTCATACTCTTTTCCAGTTTTCCCAGCAGTTTTTGTTAAAGAGTGAGTTCTTATCCCAGAATATGCTTCTTTTTTTGATTTGGCCAATTCTATTTTTAAAAAAATTCTTCCAGGCAGAGCCAAGATGGCAGAGTGAAAGTAGTGACTTGCTTGAGCTCTCCCCTAAACCCTCTAAATACCTGTAAAAACTAGCTCTGAACAAATTCTAAAGCAGCAGCACCCACAAAAAGACAGAGTGAAATAAATTTCCAGCCAAAGACAGCCTGGGTGGTTGATCAGAAAAGTATGTCGCACCAGGTGGGGAGAGTAGCACAATTCAGGGTGTGTGTGCAGGTGGGCGCACAGGCAAAACAGGCTTCAATGCAACTGGAGTAGGCCTCAGAGGACTGAATCATGGGCAGCTGTGGTGGTTTCCAGACTTCTTAACCCACGATCACCAAAGAAAACTTAAAAGCTCAGTGGGAAAAGTTTGTGACTGTGATGAGAGAGAGGAGATCAGTCCCTGCCCTAGTTCTCGAGAATGACCATAGGGTGGCAGCTGCCTCCAGAGCTTCTGGCCCACAGACTGAGGGGGAAATGAGTGGCTAGTCAGAGGGGGATTGCAGGGATCTCTTTGCCAGTGCTGAAGCAGGAATTTTTTGCTTTTCTCATGCTTGGATCTGGGTCACAATTCTGCGTGGCATTCCTGGGATGAGGAGGAGTGTTGGCATGGTGGAGCTTGTAGTGGGATGGAGAGGAAATCTTCCTAATAGTTCCAAGGCAGAAAAGAGTGCTTGTGGTCACTCATAGACCACATCACAGGCCAGGAAATGAGTAAACACCTCACCCCTTATCATATCACCTTTGAAGAACTGAAAATTTAAAGGTCCTTAGAAGTATCTCTGAAAACAGCTGTACAAACCCCTGATGCTTGGGACAGTACAAACTCCACCCTAGAAGTAGATCCCTACCTTAACAAAGAGTTTAAAACTCAAGTAATTGGCTGGGATCATGACCAAGCCTTGGAAAAAAAAAATGTCAGACCATAGAATCTTTCTTTGGTGACAAATAAGATCAAAACATACAACCAGAAGAAGACAACAAAGTCAAAGCTCCTACATCCAAAGTCCCTGGGAAAAATATGAATTGGTCCCAGGCCATGGAAGAGCTCAAAAAGAATTTTGAGAAGCAAGTAAGAGAAGTAGAAGAAAAACTGGGAAGAGAAAAGTGATGCAAGTAATTCTTCTATTCAGTGATTTTAAAAAAAAATATATCTTTGTCCACTTGGCCAATTCTGCTTTTTAAGGGGTTCTTCTGTTCAGTGGATTTTTATACCTCTTTTACCATTTGGCCCATTCTATTTTTAAGATATTTTTTCATCAATATATGTTCATCAATATATGTTTACCAAACTGTTTAGTTTTTTCATTATTATTATTACTTTCTTGCATTACTATAATTTGGTTTTCTAATTTTTCCTCAATCTCTCGTTTAATTTTTGAAATCTCTTTCAACCTCTTCCAGGAACTCTACTTGAGCCTAAGACTAGTTAATTTTTTGTGAGGCTTTGAATATGGCAGTTTTGATGTGTCTTCTGAGATTGTTTTGATCTTTCCTGTCACTATAATAAATATCTATGGTAAGGATCTTTTTGTTGTTGTTGTTGTTGTTGTTATTGTTGCTGGGTTTTTTTTCTTCTCATTTTCCAGTCTATTTCTTGACTTTTAACTCTCCTCCTCACACTGGGACTACAACCTATGTCTGAAACCCAGATCCATGTATGGGCTAAGCAGCAGAGTCCTATACCCAGTGCCAGCAAAGGGACCCCTATAATCTCCTTCTGACTAGTTGCCTGGTTCCATTGCTGTCTATGGTCTGAGAGCTCCAGAACTGCTGCCACAATTGATCAAGTCACCCCCCTTTCCCTGCTGCTGGTTTGTTTGGGCCTGGCCTGCTCTGACACAGCTTACATTGGACTGGACTCTACTCTCACCCCAGTGAAACAGAACTTTTCTGACAACCTTCTAAAAGTTGTCTTAGACTAGAAAATTGTTTCATATCATGCTTTTGTGGGTGCTGTCACTCCAAAATTGATTTTGAGGTATTATTTAAAGTTGTCAGGAGAACTTAGATGAGTCCCTGCCTTTTCTCTGACATCTTGGCTCTGCCCTTCCTGTATTCTACTTTCTAAAGAGTTCTTTTCTTCAGTGAGATTTTTTTTTGTCTCTTTTGCCATTAACCTATTTTTTAAAACCTCTTTTTTATTATTAAGGTGTTATTTTCTTCAGCATTTTTCTGTGCCTCTTTGAAAAGCTGTCAATTCTCTTTTTCAATTTTTCTTGTATCACTCTCATTTCTTTTCAATTTTTTTTCTATCATTCTTATCTCTTTCTTTAATTCCTCCAGGGATTCTGGTTCAGCTTGTTCATTTTTGTTTGAGGCTTTGGTTGTAGCCGTTTTTATATTATTTTCTTTTTCTGTCTTTATGTCTTGGTGTTCCTTGCCACAATGGTAGTTTTTATGCTCAAGTTCTCTTTTTGTTGTTTGTTCATTTTTATAGTATATTTCTTGACTTTAAACTTCACGTTGAAGTTAGGGAGGCACTCTCCCAAGCTTCAGACTTCTTTCATGTTCTGTTTTCAGGGCTAGTTTTGGGTGTTTGAAAATTTTAGGTTTTTCCAAGGTGTTTTGTTCTGGACAGATGTATACTCTCTTCCCTCCCATCCTTCACTCCAATCTTTACTTAGCGATGGCTTATGCTCCCCTGAAGCCACAATTGCTAGCACTCCTCTTGGCCCTGGAACTGTGACAAGGGCCAATATTTTCTTGCATCCACAAGTGTTACAGCTCCTCTCCATCATAGAACTGCAAGTTGTCCCTTTCCATTTCTGGTTCTAAGAGCTCCTGAAGCTTCTATGCTGCCATTATCACAGATGTCTCCCAGGTTAATTGTAGCCACACCATGTCTGCTCCAGGCAGATGCCCACTCTGGTTGCACAGACTTTTCCTACTGACCTCCTGATATATCTTTGGCTGGGAAATTTCTCACTTTCACCTTTTGTTGTCTCTACCAATCCATAATCCAATTTCAGGCACTATTTTAAAGTTATTTGGAAAGTGGATTTGGGGATAGTTTGGCAGGGTTACTGCCTTTTGTCCACTACCTTGGCTCTGTCTCCAAAGATGGGATTTGTATCTAAGTTCAGTGATTTTGAATCTGATAGCATTTCTATTTTACTCTCTTCTCCTCTTCAAAAAGATTTCCAATTAGAGATGGTCCCTGCCTTTCCCTTCTCTAATCGTCTCAGGCCACCAACAATCTTAGTAGGGTGTTTGACCTGATATAGTTTAAAGGCTTAAATAAGATGAGGAACAGTACCTATCTTGTTTTGGTTGAGATCATAGATCACCAGTCTTTAACAGTTTCCCCTCTACTGAGTACAAATTTATTTCTGGCTTTACCTTATGCCCTGTTTCTATGCCTTACAAATTCTGGCACTGCCATCTGACCTACTGATGCTATCTGAGGATCCCTGAGTATTTCCATATGCTTTACTGCTGAATGCTTATGACTTCCTAAACTTTCCCTCTGTCATGCATGTGAACTTTATTTTATGGGTTTTCTGCAATTAAAGTGAGAACTCTTTGAGAAAAAGGATTCTTTTTTTCTGTTATATCCACAGAATTTAGCATAGGCCTTGGCACATCATAAGTACTTGTTTCTTTTAATTCATTCATTCATGATGAATCTTCATGTAGAAAATGAATTTAATAATACAAGTACTACCTACCTCAGGGCAATGCTATGAAAATCAAGTAAGATAGATGTGTTAAATGTGTTGAAATGGTATAACCCTCAGTCATGCTGTTAGGGAAGACCGTTGTCTGATGGTCACAAAGATCCTGGGAGTTGTATTTCATAAAGTCTTTGTGGCCAGGACAAACCTTGACAAAAAAACTGTTACAATGTTAAAGTATTATAGACATAGAAGATATTACTTATCTGTTAAAATGAAAATCCTTGGCACTCTGGTTAATAAAATGGTTTATAAACCAGTTTTACCTAACACAGATTTTAGAATGGTTACCTTTTACAATTTAATGAGGTAATAATGAGTTACACTTTCCCCTAGTTACAGAACTTCACACATATGAGTGTACCACTTATTGGGGTCTTTAAAAAATATCCTCAGACAACAGGGAACTTTTTAGCTTTTGCTCCTTGTTGGAAAAAAGCAATATTATATAAGAAAATATGAAATTAAACATTACTATAATGAGAACAATTAGTATAATGAAAACCCACTGAGTTTCATAGAGAATATCTCAGTTGTTCCTTTGATCTTCCCAGTTTCCTTTTCTAAAGGACAATCTTGATTTTTTTTTTTACATTTTCAAAGTTTCTTTTATTTGATAGACTACCTTGTTAACAAAGTACACTTTTTTTATAGCAGGAGAGTTGCTCATAAAAATTACTGCTGACTTGAAAAGGGGTGAGGAAAAAAAAGACGTTCCAAGGGAGAAGCCTTAAATGGAAAAAAGATAGAAAAACAGAGATTGAGAAATGTTCTGTCATGCTCAGTCCAATCCATAAGCATTTGTTAAGTATTTCCTATGTATCAGGCACTCTGATAAGCTTTGGAAGGGAGGATTTCAAATTTGGCCTTAGACACTAGCCAAGTAACCTTGGCCTTAATTCAATGAACATATCTACTTCAGTTTCCTTAATTTAAAATGTGATAATAACACTTACCTCCCAGCCTTTTTGTCAGTATCAAATGGGATAATATCTGTGAAGAGCTTAGCATCATGGCTGGCACATAACAGGAACTTAATAAATTAGTTTCCTTCCTTCTTTCTTTCATGAGTTACACATAATTCAATTTATAGTATTTATTCCAAAGTTTATTTAAAGATTCAATATCAGGGAGATGAAAAATGAAAAAAAAATAAGGAAGAAAACATATTTGAAGAATGTTGGCAAGTAGCCAATAATAATATTGCCTTTCCTTAGCAAACTGAGACTGGCAGAGGCTTCCTGACACAAATGTCCCTTTTAAAAATGCAAATGTTATCCCAGTGTTACTGTGTGGATAAAAATATTGGATTATCCCCATGGTCATCTCAGAGATAAATGGAAAGAGGTTCTATTGAACTTTTTACTATGCCTAATTTGTAAAGGAAGGAAAGGGATGAATGTGATATCACCACAGGAATGGACTTTGTGGTAGCATGGCTTGGTGGATGACTAGATGGGATGCAGAGAATTGTCTGGTTTGGTCAAAGAAAAATATATTGACTCAAGTAAGTTTCCACTCACTTAAAATTGCTGAATTTGAAACGGCTTCAAATATTCAACAGATTAACTTTCCCAAAATTAAGGTCTGGTTTCCAAAGGTCTTGTGTTCAGGTTATTTCTGGTCTAAGTGACAAGAATTAACAGAGCTAGTAGTGGTGGCGGGGGATATAACAAAATGGTCTGTATTCACAAAGGGAGCTTAGAAAAGGAGTACAACAAAGTTGTATATTGTCACCTTATTTATTTAACTTATATTCAGAGAACTACATGTGAAGTGCCAGGTAGGATGACTCAAAAGCTGGAATTAAGGTTGCTGGAAGAAATACAGACAATCTCAGATATGCAGATGATCCCATTCTAACGGCAGAAAGTGAAGAGGAATTAAGAAGATGTGATAAGGGCAATAAGAGTGAAAGACTAGATTATAAAATCTGCTTAGAAGCTTACCATCAAAAAACAATGAAACAAACAAACACACAAAAAGCTAAGATCTTGTGAACTGGTTCCATCACTTCCAGGTAAATAAAGAGAGAAGGAATGGAAGTATTGTCATATTTTGTACTCTTGTTCTCAAAGAACACTGCAAATGGTAACTGCAGTCATGGGATTAAAAGACAGTTGTCCCTTGGAAGTAAAGCTATGGTGAATCTGGACCCCATATTAAAATGCAGAGACATCGCTTTGCTAACAAAAATCCATACAGTCAAAGCTGTGGTTTTTCCAGTAATGATGTATACTTCTGAGAGTTGGACTATAAGAATAGCCTAGTGCTGCAGAATTGACACTTTTGAATTGCGGTGCTGGAGAAAACTTTTGAGAGTCCCTTGGACAGCAAGGAGCTCAACTCAGTCAATATTTAAATAAATTAATTCAGATTACTCACTGGAGGGTCAAATACTGAAACTGAAGCTTAAACATTTTGTTCACATAATGAGAAGATGAGACTCATTGGAAAAGACTCTGATGTTGGGAAAGATTGAAAGCAAAAAGAAAAGAGGATGGGACAGGATGAGATGAATAAGATAGTGGCATGGGATCAATGAAAATAAACTCAGACAGACTTTGAGAGATAGTGGAGGATAGAACAGCCTCATGTGCTATGGAGGATGAGGTCATGAAAAGTGGAACACGACTGAACAACAACAAAGGAATTCCAAAGCTTTCTAGTCCAGTGTTCTCCTTTTAGAGACAATAAAAATGAAAACCAGACTGAGAAAAGTGAGTTGCCCAAACTCATATAAGCAGTAAGTTACAGACGTAAGATTTGAATCAAGGTTTTCTGATCCCAATGCTAGCATTCTTTCTTCTGTATCATATTATTGCTTCAGGGTTGATGAAGCCAACACAATCAGCTCCTCCAAGGAGAGCCTGTGAAATATACTCAAAAACAACTACAATTTATTTTGTCTTTTGATTTAGTCAGAAAGTCAACAAGCATTTGGTCACTACTCACTGTGGGTTTGCCTCAATATTAAGCTCTATGGACACAACACTGTGTTAAGCTCCCTGCCCTCAAGGAGCTCACCTCTTAATGGGAGAAATAACAAGTTAATAAATGTATTTAAGACACACAAGTAGATAGAATGTAACCTTGGAGCATAAGACTCAAATTTCTGGCAGAACCAGAAAAAAACAAAACAAAACAAAACAAATAAAAAAAAACAACCTCTTCAAGGGAATATCAGTGACACTCCCCCCCCCCAGGCAGTTAGGAGGTGCAATGGTTAGAGTGCTTGGCCTAGAGGCAGGAAAACTCATTTTCCTGAGTTCAAATCTGGCCTCAAATACTTACTAGCTGTGTGAGCCTGAGTAAGTTATTTAATCCTTTTTGCCTCAGTTTCTTCATCTATAAAAATAAACTGGAGGAGGAAATGTCAAACTACTCTAGTATCTTTGCCAAGGAAATTCCAAATGGGATGATGAAGAGTCAGACATGACTGAAACAACTGAACAACATTTTTCCTATTTTATGTCATCTCATTGGTCATTGGACAAAGACTACAGTTTTAGAACATTGTAATTTAGTTGTTTAAATGAGTTCTTTAAGGAAAAGCAAAAGAAACACTGCTTCCTAATGACTCTTCCTTAATTTCTAGCACTGAAATTTCTAGAATCAGGGAGTTACAAGGAGCTTTAAATATCATGTATTCCAAAGTATACTTGAAGAAGGGAGAAACTTCAATGGAGAGATATCATGTTATGATGGAAAGATTTCTAAATTTGGAGTCAGGGGAATTGAGTCTGAATTCTAATACTTGTCCTTATCTCTTGTGTGACCATAGTCAACTGCTTTAGGTCTCAGTATGAACTTCTGAAAAATGAAAAAGGTTTGTCACAATGACTCTTAGATTTATTTTCAGAATGAAAACTATCATGCCTTTTAAAATTTGTGCTAAGTAGTCATCTGGCTTTTACATGGATGTTTCCAATGAGGGAGATGTTACTACCTGTCAAGGCAAACCATTTTCTTGGATAGAACTGAGTAATAGTAAGTGTTATATATGGAAGGATGGAGTTGAAAACAACTTGTTTTGACTTTTTCTGTCTATAAAAGAGTACTTTTTGATTGAAAAACTCTATCATTTCTGAGTGAAAACAATGCCTTTATCCCTTCTGAATTCAACCAAAGACATTCTTTGAGATTATACCTTAAGGAATTTATGTAAAAAGAAGTAGCTCCCTACAAATTGAAGGGGAATATTCTTAGGATTTGGATTCAAGATTTTGGATCAAACATAGCGTTTTCAGCACATCATTGAGGAGTAGAGGACTGAATTGTCACAAAGAAGTGAATGTCATGGAGAGTTCTTTTCCTTAAAAGGTGTCTTGGAGCAAAAGCCTTAGTCTGAGAGAAACCCCAAGAAAAGATTGACCTTTTTTTCTCTCACTCTGCCTTCTAATGCCTCTATATCCACAGGGACTATAATATAATTACTATTTTGTCATCCCAATTTTCCCAGGAAGCTCCATTTTGCCTGAATCACAAGGAATCTAGGGCTTAGCTAAAGAAAGATATCAGTGTAAGATTAGTAAGAAAGACCAACCTTGACTTAGATGTGAAGATTTTTTTTTATTCCAACTTAAATTCTGGAATGATTATAACTTTTATCCTAAAATAAATTCCTTAATGTTAAAGAGGATGGAACCAAATAGGTATGAAGGGCCCTTTCATTGCTTCCTAGGAACAAAGCTGATTAGAGTAACAAAATGTTACCCTTCTATGAAACTGAAATCTGCATTTCTTTCTTCTCATTTTATTTTCAATTCTTTGCAGTCTGGCTTCCAACCTCATCATTCCAAATGTAATAAGTATCTCTTAATTGCCAAATCTAATGACTTTCTCTCAATCTTAATACTTCTTGGCTTCTCTACAGCCTTTGACATTGTAAACACTTTTCTTTTTGTGACTCTCTTTTCTCTAGGTTTTTATGAAACTCCTTTCTCTTGCTTCTCCTTTTACCTGTAGACTTATTTTTCTCTGTCTCCTTTAAAGGACATTCATCCACAGAACACCTACTAAGGATGGGTGTCACAAAGAATTCTTACTTGGGTCACTGTTTTCTTCTCCCTCCTACCCTCCCCATCAATATCTTTCACTTGTTTATTTTATCAGCTCCCATATATTCAACTCTCGTGTATATGCAGATGAGCCTCAAATCTACTTTCCTAGCCTTAATCTCCCTCCTTACCTTAAGTCACACATCTCCAATTACCTAGTAGGCATTGCAAACCAGATGTTCATCTTAAACTCAAGATGACTGAAACTTAATCCGTGATCTTTTCCCCAAAACCTTCCTCTTTTTCTTAACTTCCCTATTTTTGTCAAGACAGTTACCATCTTCACAATAACCCAGGGTCAAAACCTATGTCTCATTCTCAACTCCTCACTCTATCTAGACCCCCACATCAAATTAGTTTTAAAGCTTTCACATTTTAACCTTTGTAACAGTTCTACTTTATACCCCCCAAGAAGGCTACAATCAAGCACAGATACACACACACAGATATCCATAAACATATACATATATATGCTCAAATGTATATTCATAAGACTCAAACTATGCTTATTTTCTCCTATCATCTGTTTCTCCAGAGGTGGATAGTACCTTCCTTCCTAAGTCCAAGTCTTTCCATATGTTTTTTTCTAAATTCACCAGCTTATTTCTTATACCACAATGATATTTCAACCCAATCACATCCTATCTGGGAGATTGTCTATGAGAGTTTTCCCCCAATATTCTGCTTTCCTTCTATTCTTGGCTACAATGGTTTTATTTATATAGGAAATTTTTAATTTAAAAAAATCAAAATTATCCATTTTACATTTCAACACTGCTCTCACCTTATAATATGGTTTAAGATCCGATACTGCTGAATCTAGGTCCTTCACATCTTTCTCCCCCTGGTTTCCTTGATATTCCTGATTGTCTGATTTTTCAAATGAACTGTTATTATTCTTTTCTGTCTTATTAAAGTAATTTTTAGTGATTTAATTGGGATGGCATTACATGAATAGGATAGTTAGGTAAAATGATCTTTTTTTATTGTGTTGGCTTTACCTACCCATGCACAATAAATATTACTTCAATTATTTAGATCTAACTTTGTATAAAAGGTGTTTTATGTTTATATTCACACAGTTCCTCTGTATTGGCAGGTATATTCTTATATTTTTTATATTATCTAGTTATTTTATATGGTCTAAAACTATTGATTAATATAATTGGAACATAGTGTAGTTTCCTTATTTTCTCATTTTCTATTTGTAATGTTTCTCAAACATTCCCTCTTCTCTCCTCTGATACTATCATCATCTAACGTGTAGGCAAATTTTAGTACATATCACTTCCCCTCCCATTCATTTACTGCAGTGGCTTCATATTCCATAGGATCAAATATAAAATACTTTCTAAGGCTTTTAAAGCTCTTTAAAACCTGAGACCCTTCTACTTTCCAGTAATATCACACTTTGCCCACCCACCCCCCACATTATTTTTGGTCAAATAACAATGACTTTCTCACTTTTCCTTCGACAATTCAATTTATTTCCCGACTGCATATTTTCAATAGCTATGCTTCATTACTAGAATGCTTTATTTCTGTATGTCTGTCTCCCAGTTTCTCTGGCTTCCTCCAAGTCTCAGAAAAAGTCCAATCTTCTGCAAGAATCCTTACCAGACCTCTGTAAACTTAGTGCCTTCCCTCTGAGACCACACAAAATTTAACTTGTATATATCTTGTACTTATTATTTGCATGTTGTCTCCTTTATTAGACTTTAAGGACCTTGAGCGTAAGGCCTTTCTTTCTTTCTTTTTTTGTTTTTTTGTTGACTTTTCTTTGTGTCCCTGGGGCTTGGTACAATGACCAGAAAAATGGGTGGCCCTTGATAATTGCTAGTTGACTCAACTTCCATATATTTCCCTGTCTTTTGATAATAGACAGAAAACAATGTATTCCCTTTACCATATGGCAACCCCAGAAATTCTTGAAGATATGTATATTTTTTTAATGTTCTTGCTAGCCCAGAGACATTCTTCTCTAAACTAAATGTTATCAGGATTTAAATCAACCCTAGTATGATACTTATAGGATCTTATATAAATTTAGCCTCCTGATTACCAGAATATGCTCCAATTTTTCAATGTTCATAATAAATTTTGGTGCCCAGAACTGAACACACAATTCAAGATGTGACTTGACAATTGAGTAACTATCACATCCCTCTTTTTGAATGCTGTTACAATGACTTCAGAAACAAAAGTGGACTGCACAGGATTGAGGAATGTGGTAATCTTTTTTAAATGTTCCATTTTAATGGATTGTCATGTCTAGATAGATAATTTATTGTCTCTTAGAGTTTGCTCTTGTCTTGTAGAGCTGACTTGGTCCTTGGGTAGTAGATTCAATTAAAACACTTTGCAGTACAGTCAGACTTGCAGAGCTCACATTGCTAGAAAAGACTTTTTAACTGCAGGATCAACTTCCTGCAATTATGAGAAATCAGCAAGTTTTAGTGCCAGAAGACTTCCATCTTTTAAAAAATGTTTTCTCTTTAACTTTGCTTTCTCTCCTGAACTATTTTCTTTTAACCTGTTCTTTACTCTTTCACATGTTACATGACACTCTTAAGAATAGCTTGCTTTCATGAGCCCAGATCTCTTCCCCCTCTTTTCCTCAATTCTATTAAAATTATTTTATCTAAGGTTATTATCACCTTCCTAAATGTAAAATCTAATGTTTTTTAATTGTCTCCAGTCATCAACACAGTTAGACAAGACTTTCATTTTATTATTTGTTACTATATTTTAGAACTGATGTGCCTGCATATATACATGTATATTTAGATGCATATGTGCATGTATATATGTGTGTGCATATATGTGTATATATAGTATAATAATAATACACAAACATAAATATTTCCCTCTTCTTGAAATACTTTCCTTTTACTTCTGTCCAACTGCATCTTCATTTCTTCTAATACTGACTGCTACTGCTGCTTGCTTGCTTTATTTCTCTTTTTTCTCCTACTGAATACGTAGATTTATCTCTCAGACATTTTTCTTAGATTCCATTTTCTTTGCTCTCTACATTCATGGTAATTTTATCTACTCCCTCATTCAATTTTCATTTTTATGTTGAGTATTGTCAAATCTATTTGTCTAAAGCTAACCTTGCCAAGCATCTCCATTCTTCCAGATACTGACTTCTATGTACTGACTGGACAATTCCATGTAAGCATTTCAAATTCAAAATTTCCACAAAGACCTTTATTTGTCTCCAAACTGTTCTTCCTTAAGACTTTTTTTTTGGTGAAAGTCATCACTGTCATCCAAGATACATAAGATCAAAACCTGGAATTGATCTTGACTACTCCTCTGTACCCCCAAAACTACAACAATCTATATGCCTAATATTTCTATAACATTTGAAGGATAATAAGATTTAAACATGAGATGGAGGTAATAAATGACCTAGTCCAATTAATTCTACCTCATTGTTGCTTCTGGCATATAGCCCTGCACTGTCATTCCCATTGGCACAATCCTGTGTTAGATCTTCATAATGATACCCTACTAAAGAACTACTCCCTAGCCTTATCTATGGGGCATTGCAGAAGCTGAGTTCTTCAGGTTCAGTGGAACATGAATACTATATTTTACAATAATGCTCTGAAGTCAATAGTTGGATTTTGTGCAGAAGAAAAGTACTTGCTCTCCAGGAGCAATCAAAGGAAAGAGAGGCTTATCATAATTAGAATGACAACAAGCTGATGGATTCTTTAGCCATGGCAAATTGTGAAAATGAGAAAAAGAGAAAAAATGGTTGTATGTATATATGTATGTACATAATGCATATAAAATGTATGTATTGCATACAAAATACCCACAATATGTGTATTTTAGTAGGTATGTGTGTTTCTTTATGTGTATGCATGCATAACTAATCAAGACAAGCATTCATTAGATGCTTGGTTAGATCCTGTAAATATAAAGAATGTCACTCCCCTCCAAAAGAGAGAGAGAGAGAAACATGTACCCACAAATACAGTTTCTACTCTCAAGGAGCTTACAGTCTAAAGATTAAGGGTAAATGAGGAAATATATTTCATTAATATTATGGCAGTATCTATAGCCATTTGTTTTCCTTTATTGTCACCACAAGATCAACTCAATTTCTTCCTATTTCTGATCAAACCTTATCTTGACAAAATCCCTTACAATAGGTATTGAATCTATCCTCATTGGAATAGGCTGAATGTGTGCTTACAATGTGTTTCTTCATTGCCACTTGGATTCTTTATATATTTGATGCCTTGGAGGCTGTGGCATTCCATGATACAGAGCATAGAGCATCACCAGGGAGCATTAGTGACAGTAATATTATGCCTACACACTCCTATATGCATACCCCCCAAAAGATGATTATTTGGATAACAATAAGGAATTATCAACATGATTACTTTCTTATCTCTATTAAAATCCTTCTTAGAATAATCTACACATATATTGATGGCATCATTAGCAAAAACAAACAAACAAAACCTTGTGAGATAGGAACGGGCTGGCTTCTGCAGATCGTTTTCTGTAACTTCTCCACCAGTCACACAACTAAACCCACTGCATGGAGAATACAAGCTGTCCTCAAAACACACACACACACACACACACACACACACACATGTGCACATATGCACACGTGCACATGCGTGCACTTGACGTGGATGAATATTAATATAAATTTCTTGATGCCAGGATTGATTTCATTTTGACTTTCTATTTTCAATGGCTAGCCCAGTGCCTTGTACATAACAAACAATGAATAACTATGATGAATTAAATTAAGGACACATCATAGGAACATGAGATCATAGATATAGAGATAGAAGAGACTATAAAGGTCATAGAATCTCATTTTCTTATTTTCAGAGATAAGGAGCCTGAGGCCCAGAGAGTGTTTCCTATTCATGTTTGAATGCAATCCAAGATTAATTTATAGAAAAAATAATACTTATATGTCTTGGTTCAAAGGTGTGTCAAGTATTCATATCAAGTGTCTCATAAAACAAAGAAACATGGTTTAAAAGGGTACATGCTATTCTTACAGGAGGTTTAATAAGAAAAATCCAAAGAGAAATGGAATTCTCTATACTCGATGTCTTCCAATTGATCCTATTCTCACTTAGAATTGCATTGTTCACATCAGGTCTCAAGATACTACAGTTCCCTTGATTGAATCAACCATTATAAATAAATTGGAATGGCAATTATCAAAATTATGAAGATAAAACTTCTATTTTGTCCAATCTCTTGATGTGTAGTTGTATTGGTAGAAAATCAGGAAAGTTCCAGTTCATTAATGTGGAATTATGCAATGTTAAGAGAAAGGTCTCAAGCACATTGGGTTGATCATCAATGTCATATTATAGAATAGCATGGGCAAGAGTCCCATAGGTTGAGGAATTGATGGATTACTATCTGGTTTTTGTAAGGAGTGCCTTCTCTGGTGAATTTATGAAATAATCACCAGGTTCATGGCTAATAGCTAATATGTATTTAGGTATTTAAAGTTTGCAACATTCTTTATATTATCTCATTTATTCTATACAATACTCTTGAAACAAAAGTAATATCAATTTTGTAGATGAGCAAAATGAAAATGAGAATGATTAAATGACTTCTCCAAGGCCAACAAGCTAGAAAGTGTCTGAGAGAGAAGTTGACTTCAGGTCTTTCTTACTCCAAGATTGGCTCTCTATCCACTAAACTTTCTAGCTTCTCATTAGAAGTATCAGTGTTTAGAGGACTATCCTTGGAGATAAGCAGTCCTGGGTTCAAGTCTTTCCTTTGACACATGCTAATTATGTGACTCTGGGGAAAGCATTTAACTTGTCAGTGTGCTGAAGATCAAAATTATGAAAGAATCATCAGTCTGGCTAAATAAAGGGAGTTTCCAAATAAGGACTTTCACCCATTGATGACACAGCAGGTCTAGGTAATGACAACAACAATCTATAGTTTATCCATTGAAGTATTGAAACATCTTAACATACGTGATCTGTGCAACCTACTTGATTACGCTTATATTGCTCTCCTAACCATCATATAACATGTGCATGAATAAAGGAAATGAATGGAATTTGATTTATGAAGGACTTAAATATGGTAAGCACTGTGTGCTAAGACCTGGGAATATTTTTTAAAGTGAAAATAGCCCTTCCTTCATAGAACTTCTATTATAGTGGGAGTGGAACAGAAAATTTATAGGGATATCTTAAGAAGAGATAAGTATTTTAGTTTGGAAAGCTTTGGGAAAAGAGAACTAGATGGTCACACCTTTTCTAGTAACAAAATATTTTGATTTGATGATGATTCCAGAATGAGATAGGGAGGAGTGGGGAAGTAAAGAAAATAAACAAGAAAATAGTAAGTCTAAAGCATAAGGGAAGCAACTAAAATGATAGAGTGGGCTAAATGTGAAATAGTCAACATTTCTGACCCTGGGATCCCCAGAGTAAGAGTTCTACCATGAAGTCCTCCAGGTCATCACTTCCAGTCTGGGCAGCAAGGTAACTAGACAATATGGGTGGGGGGAGCACAAATGTTGATACTGATGATAAATGATAATTACAATGACAATATTAATGGCAATGATGATCATGTTACACTTTGAATGAAAAAGGTTGTTCAGAATTCGAAGATGCATAAGGTTGTTCCATCACTTTATTCTTTAAAAACAAATGTTTCTTCCAAGTGGAATGCTTGTTGGTCATACTCCCAAATCTAGTTAGCTCATCCAACCATGCTCTCAGGTACAACTCAAAAGTGCCTACCTTCTTTAAAGTTCTTACAAACCCCACTCCCAAAGGTGTTTTCTTCCTCTCTTCTCTGAATCTGTTTCTATTTTTCTGTAATAATAATCTGCTATCTTCAGTGAGACTAATTATACTCATCTTTTATCACTACCATTGAATTATAACCTCATTGAGGCAAGGATTGTGCTATATTCAATTGTGTGGCACAGAGCCCTCAGAATTGGGAGAATGGAAATTTCCCTGAGTTTTAGAAATAATTCCAATAGCTAGCATTTATAGAGTATTTTGCAAAACACGTTAGTTATATTATCTAATAGGATTTTCATGACAGTCTTGTGAGGCAGGTATTCTTATTATCCCCATTTTGAAGATGAGTAAACTGAGTTCAACAGTAGTTAAATTATTTATTTTCTGATACAGGATTCAAATTTATGTAATCCCAATTTGAACAACAGCATTCTATCCACAAAGCCATTCTGCCTCTCAGCATTCCCTTTGGGACAATGGTTTGTGTACACATTTATATACAGACACTCCCAAATTCTCTATAGACAAAATACAAGCATTAATATTATGTATTTCTGTGTTATATATTAAATCTCATATATTACAAATTTTCCCTAATATAGGACATGTCATTTCCCCTATGGTTAATCTTTGGAATGACAGATTATAACCCCTTCAATTATTATTATATTGTTGAATTAGTTATAATTTCTATGTGCAACAATGAAAAATATTTACTGGCCAGTCTTCTGGTAATATAGCTCTCAAGTAATAGCTAGGCTTACCTTCAGATTAAATTTCATATCAAATCAATAAATATTTATGAAATAACTTTTATAAACCAGACATTGAATATTCAAAGACAAAGATGAAATGAGTTCTTACTCTTAAGCAACTTCCATTCTTTGAGCAAGCAGCTTCCATTCACTGAGGACTCTTTCCCTCCTAAGGCCTGTATTAAACATTTTCTCAGCTTAATAGGACCTGTCAGGCCTTTTGTTTCTCTGCATAAACTCAAAAATCTCTGGTTCATTTCCTTGTCAGCAAGAGGGTGGGGAGGACATTACATATTATGGATTCTGTGAATAGGGGGCACAATTGGGACGGCATCAATGTAGGTCATTGCTGGTCTGGGTACTTTTTCCATCAATGCAGATCTCAATTCACCTCTCTTAGTAGATCAAATGACTTGAGATTCAAAGCCTGAACAAATATGAACAAATAGATCATAGACACCATGGAGTTGAACCCACTCATTATACTGATGAGAAAACTAAGGTCCAAAGATGTGAGTTGACTTGCCCAGGTACCTAGAAGTTATGATAGAACCAGGTCCTCCGACATTAAATCAATTATTTTTCCCAGTGCACCCTGCTACCTTTGTATATATATGACATATATTCATTTTAAATTTATCCTTTCTTCTTTCCAGAGCTTTTATTTATGCCTCCCGGGATTTCATGTGTCTTCCTTTTGGGGCTCCATATCTGTGTTGTTTATTATGACTTGAGATACAGGTAATTTTGTATATATGCTTTAAGGCTTTGCAAATAACATTTATATATTATGCCACAGGTAATATAAACATTGGAAATCAATGCATTCTTTTATAAATAAAGGAATAGGGATTGGATCTAGGTATGTATTGGGTCAGGGAACTTCATTCAAAGTCTGTTTATCTCCCAAAGCAGTTCAGCAATTTCTTTGTTATTTATAGTCTTAAAGTGTGTCTAAAGCACTAAGAAGTTAAGTGACTTACTCAGGATTATACAGTTACCATGCCTTAGAGTCATGAACTCATGACTTCTTAACATCAAGGTTAGCTCTCCACTGATTATGTAATATGATCTCCATGCTGTTGGCATAAGTACAAATAGTGTGCATGTACATATATGCATGCATGTACATATATATGTATGTATGTGTGTATGTGTATGTATACCCTAGGTAGATATAATCTTCATCTAATATATTATTACTTCTTTTGGCACAGATATACATAGTTTAGGCACCATGATTCAAAATTGTGTCTCTGAGACAGTATAATGAAGAAAGTAACACTAATACTATCGTCCAAAAGCTAATTTCCCTTTAATCAGTCATATTGTCATTTAAATACTATATACATTCACAATGCAACTCTCAGTTCACTCAAACAAGTCCATTTCACTAATGAGATGTTAAGATTTTGAACTATTTGCCATTTTGTGTTCAAAAGATCAAAACTTATGTATTAGACAGCAAGTGGTTGTCAGCTCCAAAGGCAAGTCCTACAGCTATGTACACCCTCTGTACTTAATGAGAAGTCAGGGCAACAATATCATAATTTATCAGCATTATATGGGGATTTATGAGCAAGTGAGGTCAAAGAACTTAACCTTGCCAAACAACAGTGCTTCCATTTAGTCATCACTGAATCAACGTAATTTAAATGTTCCCTTGGAAATTCTAATGGAATGGGATGGTACATCAATTCTCCAAGGGGAGAGAAAAAAATGTATATATACAACTATATTTTATGCCCAGAATGTTCTGTACTTTGACAAGGACATGAATACAGTTATACACCGTTAGTGGCTGTGGAACATTGATTAAGAGTCTGGTAGTAATTATGAACTGCCTGGTGTGGGCAAAATATTTATCATGTGCTGGTCTCAGATGGGTGGGTTATGGCCTTATAAACAATTGAATTTCTCCCAGATCTTTCCTTCCTTCCTTCTTTCCCTCCTTCCTTCCTTCTTTCCTTCCTTCTCTTTCTTTTTTCTTTCTTTCTTTTTTCTTTCTTTCTTTCTTTCTTTCTTTCTTTCTTTC
>NW_020954615.1:11153070-11184005 GCF_900497805.2 Vombatus ursinus | reverse complement strand
CCTTCCTTCCTTCCTTCCTTCCTTCTTTCTTTCCTTCCTTCTTTCTTTCTTTCTTTCTTTCTTTCTTTCTTTCTTTCTTTCTTTCTTCCTTCCTTCCTTCCTTCCTTCCTACCTTCTTTCCTTCCTTCCTTCCTTCCTTCAGCTGTATCATTCAGAGTAGTAACTATTGAAAAGAACATTATGTCTTCTAAGGACTGATAATGAAGCATGGTTCCCAGACCTCGTGAAAAGTGTGTGGTGTAATAGATTTCCAAATGCTGCATACCTTGCTATATGAGTTTGTACTAATTTCCCTCTGTTAACTAATATGTGTACACACACACACACACATGCATGCATGCATGCATGTGTACATATGTATAAATATAATATGCACATGCATGTTATCTGTACATATCCAGAATATATAGTATATATTCTGCATGTATATAATATCCACACACATGTGTACATATATACATATACATACACGTGTGCATATGGATATATATGCATACATAGACAGAAAGAGATATTATCAGTAATTTAAGAAAAGAGAAGAAAGATCAATAAACTAAGTCAGAAAGTTGAATTCCAATTCCATCTCTCTCACTAAGTAGCTGTGTCATTTTGTCAATGTAATTCATTTCAAGGGTACTTATTCTATATTTGATATTTAGTTAGGTACTAAGTAAAAAGACACAAAATGCAACTCTCTCTGACCTCAAGACACTTTTGTTATACTGGGGATGGTAGTTTGTACATAAGGAAGTAAATAACTAATGTAAAATATGGTAATAAAAACAATTTGAAGAGGGAAATAATACTAATTACTAGGTAGGTTGCTATCAAGATCAAGAAATGACACTTGAGGGCAGAGCTATGATGATGGATAAAAGGCAGAAACTCACCTGAGTTCTCTCCAAAACCCTTCTGAACACCTTTAAATAATCGCACAATTCCTGGAAAAGAAGAACCCACAAAAGGATCGGATGAAACAATCGTCCAGCCAAAGCCAGCTTAGAAAGTTAGCAGGAAAAGTCTGTCACATCTGAGAGAGAGTGGCACACCATTCAGCACAGGCTTCATCAGCATAGACTGATCTCCAGCAAACCAGCAACAGGCCTCAGGGCAA
The DNA here is from genome assembly GCF_900497805.2 of Vombatus ursinus. NCBI lineage: Eukaryota > Metazoa > Chordata > Mammalia > Diprotodontia > Vombatidae > Vombatus > Vombatus ursinus. The sequence continues at coordinate 11,182,891 of NW_020954615.1, read as the reverse complement.
TCGAATCAGTGGCAGCAGTGGTGGCTTCCAGATCTCTCGGCCCACAAACACCAAAGACAACTTAGAAGGTCAGAAGGAAAGGTCTGTTGGATCCGGGTGAGAATGGAGCAGAGTCCATCACAGACCATGCTCCAGCAAACCAGGAGTAGGCCTTGGGAGCCACGTAATCATCAGTGACAATAGCTGTTTCCAGAGCTCTCTGCCCACAGATGGTAAGCAGGTTGAGCAACTGGTCAGAAGGAGATTAACAGGGGCTTTTTGCTAGGATTAACGCAGGACTCTATTGCTTTGCCTATACTCGGATCTAGGTTTCAGTCCCGTGTAGCAGTTCCAGGGAGAGCAGGAGCACTAGCACAGCACAACTTGCAACTGCTAAGAACCAAGGATTGTCCTCACAGTTCCAGGGCAGAAAAGTGTGCTTGTGGTCACTCACAGACCAGAGCACAGGCCAGGAGAATAGTAACCATCTCTCTTTAAACCATACCGCCTTAGAAGAACTGAAAACTTATAGGTTGCTACACGTAATTCTGGGAATAACCGCATAAAATCCCTCAAGCTTGAGACAGCATGCACTCCAACCTGGAAGCAGAGCCTTCCTTTAACAAGGGTTAAAAATCAAGCAATAGGCTTGGGAAATGAGCAAATGACAGATAAAATTCTGACCATAGCAAGTTACTATGGTGACAAGGAATCTCAAAACACACACTCTTAGAAGATGATAACAAAGTCAAAGCTCCTACATCCAAGGCCTTCAAAAATATATGAATAGGTCCTAGGCTATGGAAGAGCTCAAAAAGGATTTTGAAATCAAGTATACTAAGTAGAGGAAAAATTGGGAAGAGAAATGAGAGCAATGCAAGAAAATAATGAAACATGAGTCTACAGCTTGGTAAAAGAGACAGAAGATACTGAAGAAAATAACACCTTAAAAACAGACTAGGTCAAATGATAAAAGAGGTACAGCAAGCCAATGAGGAGAAGAATGACTTAAAAAGCATAATTTGCCAAGCAGAGAAAAAGGCACAAAAATTCACCAAAGAAAAAAAATCCTTAAAAAGGAGAATTGGCCAAATGGAAAAGGAGGAACAAAAGCTCACAGAAGAAAATAATTCCTAAAAATTCAGAATTGAGCAAATGGAAATTAATGACTTTATGAGAAATTTAAAAAAAGTGAAACTAAAAGAATGAAAATAGAAAATAATGTGAAGTATCTCATTGGAAAAACAATTGACCTGGAAAATACATCCAATAGAGATAATTTTAAAATGTTTGGACTATCTGAAAGCCATGATCCAAAAAAGAACCCAGACATCATCTTTCAAGAAATTATCAAGGAAAACTGCCCTAATATTCTAGAACCAGAGGGTAAAATAAAAATTGAAAGAATCCACCAAATACCTCCTTTAAGAGATCCCAAAATGAAAACTCCCAGGAGTATTATAGCCAAATATCAGAACTCACATGTAAAAAAAAATATTGCAAGCAGCCAAAAAGAAACAATTTAGCCACAGTCAGGATAACACAAGATTTAGCAGCTTTTACCTTAAAGGATTTAGAATATTATACATACATATATACATACACAAGCACATATACATATACATATACGTATATGTATACATATACATACACACATAAACATATATACACATACACATACATATATACACATACACATACACATACACATACATATATATATATATCCATATCCATATACATATATGTACACACACACACACACAGAGATATAATCTTAAAGGGTTTGGAATATAACATGCCAGAGGAGGCCTGTACAATGTATGGCTCATGGGCCACTTGTGGCCCACCAAAAGATTTCAGGTGGCCTGCAATAGATGTAAAAGATGTAAAAGAAAGTAAAAATTCAATGCGTGCTTTGTCCATGCCCCACTTAACCAACCTTCCACTAGTCACTATTGTGCCCATCATATAACTTGGTGGATGGGTTGCTTCTTCACATGCTCTCCTGTTTTTCATGTGACTTGCAGCAACCACCCATTGTCAGTCTGTCTCTAGTCTGAGAGTAGTGAGGGTCAAATATTTTCAGTGTATTTTCAGTAGTTACTGGTGTTGAACAGGGACAAATTGAGTGAAGCCACACACCAATGCAGCTGATGCCCACTATGCAATGAGTGACAACAACATGAGGGCTTCTTCCCCTCCATCACTACATGGTTGCACTCCAAGTTACATGAGTGTCTGGTGCTCTCTCCAAGGTCAGACACTCAGTTCATGATTTCTTTGTATGTGAACAGTTGCTGTGGAATTTTTTTGGTTGTAACATTAAAGTTTCGGGGGTGACTTTGTAAAACGGATGACAAAAAGAAACAGAAGAATGAATCAGAACATAGAATGTTTAATCCAGAATGGACAAATAGATACTTGTTTACTTACACAAGAGATAAAATACTGTGTCTCATTTGCCAAGAAGTAATAGCTGTTCCAAAGGAATACAATCTTTGTCGCCATTTCAAATCAAAACATCCTGACTTAAGCAAATGATACACCAATGAAAAACAAATTAAAATGTCCAAACTGTTCAAAAATCTCAGTGGGGAATAACAGTTTTTCAAGAAAGTAAACTCAGAAAATGAATCAGCTAATAAGGTTAGTTTTCAGATTTCTAAAGAAATTGATTTCAAACATGATTCCAGAACACGATAAACTGATTGCTGACAAGAAGTGTAATATGTCCCATTAACTAAATGTAAACAATAAGAAAACTTATCAAAATTACTTGGTACTAGCTGAGAAATAGAGTGGTGGATCAGTGGAATAGGTTAGGAATCCAAGACACAGTACTCAATGACTATAGTAATCTACTATTTGATAAACCCAAAGACCCTAGGTTCTGGGATAAGAACTCGCTATTTGACAAAAACTGCTGGGAAAATTAAATCTTAGACCCTATACCAAAATAAAGTCAAAATGGATTCATGATTTAGATATAAAGGTTGATACTATAAGCAAACTGGGAGAGCAAGTAATAGTTCACCTGTCAGATTTATGGAGAGCAGAAGAATTTATGACCAAATAGGAGATAGAGAACACTATAAAATGAAAAATGGATAATTTTGATTATATTAAATTGAAAATTTTTTGCACAAAGTCAATAAAAGATTAGGAGGGAAGTAGAAAACTGGGATAGAATTTTTTGCAACCAGTATCTTTGATAACGGCCTCATTTCTAAAATATACAGAGAACTGTCAAATTTATAAGAATGGAAGTAATTTCCAAATTGATAAATGGTCAAAGGATATGAATGGGCAGTTTTCAGATGAAGAAATTAAAATCATCTATAGCCATATGAAAAAATGCTCTAAATCACTATTGATTAGAGAAATACAAATCAAAATAACTCTGAGGTACCACATCACACTTATCAGATTGGCCAATATGACAAAACAGGAGAATGATAAATGTTGGAGTAGATGTGGGAAAATTGGAACACCAAAGCAGTATTGGTGGAGTTGAGTACTGATCCAATCATTCTGGAAAGCATTTTGGAACTATACCCAAAGGGCTGTAGAAATATGCATACCTTCTGAAGGTGCAATAGCATTTCTAGGGCTATATCTCAAAGAGATCATAGAAATGGGAAAAGGACCCACATGTACAAAAATATTTACACCAGCTCTTTCTGTGGTGGCAAAGAAGTAGAAATTGAGGGGATGCCCATCAATTGGGGAATGGGTGAACAAGTTGTGGTATATGAATGTAATGGAATACTAATGTGCTGTAAGAAATGATGAACAAGTAGACATCAGAAAAATCTGGAAAGACTTGTGTGGTCTGATGCTCAGTGAAGTGAGCAGAACCAGGAGAACATTGTACACAGTAAGAGCTACACTGTTTGATGACTAACTTTGATAGATTTAGCCCTTTTCAGCAATGCATGGATCTCCAAATGTCTCATGACGGAAAATGTTATCCACATCTAGAGAAAAAGCTATGGAGTTTGAATGCAGATCACAGTGTACTATTTGCTATTTTTTTCTTCTGTTTTGTTTTGTTTCCTCTTTCTTGTGGCTCCTCTCATTGGTTGTAACTCTTCCTTACAACATGATTAATGTGAAAATGTTTAATAAGAATGTATATGTAGAGCCTATATCAGATTGCACACCATCTTGGAGAGGGAGGCAGGCAGGGAAGGGGAGAAAAACTTAAAACTCAAAATGGTATGGAAGTGATTGTTGAAAACTAAAAATGAATTAATAGAAAAAAAGAATACTGATAACAAAACAATATATAATAAGTAAATAGTTTGACCTTTAAAAAGTGAGAAAACATGAAAATGTATTAAAACTTGTACTGCTTAGCAAAGTAATTTTTTTAACATTAATGTGATTCCATGATAAAAATCTTAAGTAATAAATATTAATTGATATTAAATGAAATTTCTCTTTTTAATATTGTTTATTTGGAAAATAGTTTAATCATTTATTATAACTTTACATGTAAAGCAAGCCACTAAAAATCTATCTGTGATTAGAAGAAGTTTAGATTACTTTAACTTTAGCCCTTACATACTGCCAAATTGTGCAGATCTGTTGCAGAGGATAAAAGAACTAAAATTAGAAACAAGCATCACCCACCCCACAAAACTGACTATAATGTTTCAGGGGAAAAAATTAAGAGAAATCCAAGGAAATCAAGAAGATCATGAAAATACAATCAACCAAGTTGAAATAGCAAAAAACTTAAGGAAGAAAATAATTACTTGAAAACTAGAATTGGGCAAAGGGAAACTAATGACATTCTAAGACACAAAGAAATAATAAATCAATAGGATGAAAAAATAGAGAATATGAGACATCTAATTAGAAAAAAAACAAGTGTTCTAAAGAACAGATCAAGGAAAAATAGTATAAGAATAGTTGGACCCCCTAGAAATTATGATAGAAAATAAAGAATCTTGATACAAGATTATAAGAAATTATGAAGCAAAATTTCCCTGAAGTTCTAGAACAAGAGGGCAACAAAAAAAAAATAGAAAAAAAATCCACTAATCACCACCTGAAAGAGATCCCAGGAGGAGGACTTATAGGAATACCAGCCATATTTCAAAGCTTCCAGGTTAAGGAGAAAATATTAGAAGCAACAAGAAAAAAAAAAACATTTTAAATACCACGGAGCTACAATAAGGATTACACAAGAATTAGCAACTACTACGTTGAAGAATCATAGGTCTTGGAAATAGCAAAATAATATTTTATAGAGCAAAAGAACTGGGATTACAATCAAGGTTAACTTACCCAGCAAAATTAAGTCTAATCCTGAATGAAAAAAAAATGGACATTCATTCAACTGAAAAACTTTTAGATATTTGTGACCAAAAACAAAACAAAACAAAATAACAAAGCAAAACAGGATAACAAAACTTAAGGGAAATTTGGCATATAACTTGCAGGAGAAATAGAAAGTAAACATACAGGTAACATTATTTATTTCTCATATGTGAAAATATTAGTTATATTATGGTTATCATTTTTTACTTGGATAGTTTGAAGGCAAGACTTGGACTGAGCTGGGTATGATGGAATGGTTCTAAAAACAAAATAAAAGTGTGTAAGGAAAGATAAAAAGGAGCACTTGTCTTGTACAAATGAGGGGAAAAATGGAAAAAAAGATACAAAAGGAGCTAGGAGGGGAGAAGGAAAGTAGTTCTGAAATCTTACTGTCATTGGGAATTGGTCTAGAAAGGTATAAAAGTCTTCTATATTTACAAAGAAATAAGGGAGCAAGGGGATAGGGTAAAGAGATAGATTAAGGAAGGGATGCTTAGAGGGATGGGTAGGTTAAGGAATAGGATGGCAAGATAGAAGGTAGAAGAAAAGCTGGAGAGTGAGGGGGGATAGGAATTGGGTGAGAAGGATAGTGAGGAAAAATAGGAAGGAGGAAAATATACAAGTAATTATAGCTTAGAATGTGAATGGGATGAATGTACTCATAAAATGGAAACTGATAGATAAAAAATTTGAATTCAACAATATATTGCTTTCAGGAAATGCTATAAAAATGAGAGATATGTACAAACATAAAATAAAGGTCAGGAGTAGAATTTATTACATAAAAATGCAGGGATAGTCATCATGATTGCAGACAAAGTTAAAGCTAAAACAATTTAATCAAAAGAAAAATAGGGAAACCAACATTTTTCAGTCATATTATTTAATATTGTTTTAGGCCATTTAGAATAACTAGACAGTATAAAAATACCTGAGAGTATACCTGATAAAAACAGACACAGGTACTATATGAATATAAACATAAAACACTTTTTAAAACAAATAAAGTTATATCTAAAAATTGAAGTAATATTCAGTGTTCATGGGTAGGTAAAGCAAACATAATTTTTAAAAAATGATAATTTTACCTAACCAATCTATATATTTGATACCATCCCAATTAAATTACTAAAAAAAAAATCTTACTGAGTTAGAAAAATAAATAACAAAGTTCATTTAAAAGAACAAAAGGTCAAGAACTTCAAAGAAACCGGGGTGGGGGAAGATGCAAAAGAAATGGATCCGGTAGTATCAGACCTTAAACTATATTATAAAGTGAGAGCATTGTCAAAGGTAAAATGGATAATTTTCATTATTTTAAATTAAAATTTTCATGTGTAAATAAAACCTATACAGCCGAGAATAGAAGGAATGCAGAAAATTGGGGGAGGGGATTTTTATAGATGATCTCTCAGATAGAATGGGATTGGGTTGGAATATTACTTTGGAGTAGGGAGTGATGAGCTGGTTGATTTAGGGAAAAAAACAAGGAAAAACTTGGACTTTTAAAAGAAGATGCTATCCGTCTTCAGAGAAACAAATAAGTAAAAATATAGTAAGATCTTACATATATGTGTATGAGTATATGTGTATATATTTGTATGTTGATAGATATCTATGTATGTATACGTGTTCATGTGTACACACTCATGCTTAACTTGTCTTGTCTTCCTTGTGGCAGGGGGTAGGAGAAAATAAAGTAAAATTGCACAGTGGAGAACAAAAGAAAACCCACAAGGATGCAAAGAAAAGCTGGACAGCTTTGAAAACAATGTTTAATATTTATTATATAGATTTTTTGAAATGAAATTCACTGGGGCAGCTATGTGGTGCAGTGGATAGAGCACTGGCCCTGGAATCACAAGGAATAATTCAATCCGGCTTCAGACATTTGACACTTACTAGGTGTGTGACCCTAGGCAAGTTACTTAACCCCATTGCCTAGCAAAAAAAAAAAAAAAGAAAGAAAGTAAGAAAGAAAGAAATTTATTGCTTTATGTTGTATCCTCTCATGGTCTGCTGTGAACATGACAATTTTTTTTCTTCTTTTTCTCTTTTGTACTTAGGTTATAAATAAATTTAAAAACTTAAAATAAATTAAAATTTCAAAGAATCTGTAACCCTTGTAAGGTATTAAAGATGGAGATGAATTAGCCTGACTGATCAGTGCTTAGCACAGTGAATAAAACATGGTAGGTGTTTAATAAATGTTGGTTAAATTAAATTAAATTGAAACATGTAAGACAAAGAAGAAAAGCTAAATATTGTGAAATACCTAATCAGTATCCTAAAAGTAATCTGATAAGTACTTAAACAATGCTACCACATAACCACACTTCTTACAAGAAGGATGGATATAAGTAATGAAACTCTTGACATATGGTACTAAAAACAAAAACAAAAAACAAAAAAAGCAACATAGATAAAAGTCTCATAGTGTGATTAGAACACTGAAATACATAGTATTGTGGATATTGGCTGACATCTAATCTTAATCACACCGTTATTACTCAACTTTGCCTTGAATTGGAGATGGATGCTATAAATAGGAAGACATATCTTCTGATACTGATATACATAACTGGCTAGGCACTAGTATCCTGGTGCAATGACTGAATGGCATCAAAATTTGTCTAGAATATCCATCCAAAAATGCTCTTTTCTATTCTTTATCTATACAGTTTTGAATAATCTAACTAACCTCACTAAGCTTAAGTTTTCTCATCCACAAAATGAGGGGAAACATATATATATATATATATATATATATATATATATATATATACACACACACATATATATATACACACACACATATATATATATAAAACATGGCATATATATTATATGGTATATATATAATATATATATGTATATATATGGCATAAAGAAAGACTAGTCCTTATTAGGCTAGGATAGAGAAAGTGTGCATGTACCATTTTTTTTATTGCTAGACAGTTTGTTTTTGCTCTTTTTCAATGTCTTAGTACCTGGAACTTAAGGAGCTAAGTGCAAAAAGAATCAAACTTCAAACCAAAGAGTTTATAACAGTTGTGTACTATAGGTCAATAACATAGAAACCTAGGACAGTTGAGCTAGAAAGAACCTTAGAGCAAAGGCTATAGACAATTAGAGCTGAAGGGATTCTTAGAATACAGAACATATCATATCAAAGCTGGGTAAGTCCTTAGAACAGAAAATAAATGTCAGAGTTAAGGAAACCATAGAACATTTGATATATAATGTCAGATCTTGGAGGAACATTTGAAGTTATCTGGGTTAAGCCAATAATTTTGCAATGGCAGGAAAAAAGGTTCAATAATTTGTCCAACATTCCAGTAAGGGCAAAATCAGGTTTCTAAAACCTCCAACCTGTATTTTTTCCTGTACTTCATTCATCTCTTTAGTACTAGTGTGTTGAGATATGCCTGCCTGTCAGAGATTTTTTTAAAAGAAGGAAAAACAATTCTGCTTAGGTTACATTATATCCCAGAATAAGTCTTGGGGAGGAAAGATGTCTCCTTCCCACTGTAGTAAGCCTTGACTGAAAATAAAATTTAATTATCCAAATGAAAGTATGATCACTTAATGTACAGAAAAAGTTTCTATTATTCTGCATCCAAAGAAACTGACTTCAGAGAAAGTAGAAAGGAAGAAAGGGAAAAGACAGGCTGAAAATGATGTAGTAAAAAGACATTAATAGTTCAGCAGAGACAAAAGCTCTGCTTTCAAGGAAACACAAAGTTGCAAGTAGGACAATGTTTCCCCACCAGGATAGTGTTAAAAAACATCAGACTCCAACGTGGAGGAGAGCATGTTGTTTGATTCTAGCAGTGAAATGTGTGATTGAAACAATTTCATGGGAAGTAAATATTCCCTTCTATTTTTGAAGACGCACTGGACCATTGAGCTTAATTTCATCATACACTGTATTTTTAAACATCAATCTCATGTCTCAGTGGTACCTGTCATTGGAAGATGGGAAAATGATATCTCTGCAAACAAAAAGGGATGAAAACTCAAGTTTGAAATCATATGAAAGGAAAAGAAACTAGGCAAACCTCAGAAGAAACAGTTGTTGCCAGGGTTAGAGATTAAAAGGCCCCACAGGAAACACCGTCTGCTGTCAGGGGCAATGGTTCCATTGGCCAATATTTCCTTTCTGTGCAAAGTTTCCTTTTCAGAGAAATGAGACTTGGAAATGGTAGATGCATAGTTTGGATTGCCTCGGAACCTATTTGTAAAGAATTAATAATACACTTTAGAAAAAGGACTTGAAGTTCAGTAAATATTTCAAATTCTCTCAACCAACTTTCAAGAATAGTTCTAAAAGCTTGCTGTACAGAATACAAAACACTTCTCAACCTACTCACCCACCCCCACCATATCATGAGATCACTTGCCAAATTCTCATGAATGAACAACCAGAGGACTTTTGAGTTTAAATTGTTAATCCAATTGCACAAGGCCAATATACTACAAAAATGGGTTTGGGACTCACGTATGAGTACAAAGGTAATAGTCTCTCAACTAACCAACACTATGCCTCTATTGAAAATCTACCTAGGACAAAAGTTGTTAAGAGGTGTGTGTGTGTGTGTGTGTGTGTGTGTGTGTGTGTGTCCTTTTTGACAGTTTGGTTATACCTTATGTACATCTCAGAGTAATATTTTTAATGTCTAAAATGAACTTCATAGAATTAAAAAGGAAACCAACTATATTGAAATAAAGATGGATTATTTTTCCTGTTCAATTTCACAGACCCCCTAAAACCAAGCTAAATCTAGAAAAGTTATGGAACCTAATTTATATTTATTTTAGGGTTCCACCAAGGATGAAAAAAATTATAAAATCCAAGTACTATATATAAATAGCATTAATCACTAACTCCTTTTCAGATCTGATCACATCAACCCCCTACTCAATGAAAGTGATAAAATGCAAAATTCTGTATTTGGCATTCAAATCCTTCATAACCTAGTGCACCTACCTCTGATTCAACTTTCCATTTTTCTCAGTCTTTGCTCCCTACCATGTACTCTTTGATCCAGTGACACTGACCTCTTTACTGTTCCTCAAACAAGACACTCCATCTTTCAACGTGAACATTTTCTCTGACTGTCCTCTGGAGTGTTCTCCTTCTTCACCATGCCCCACCACTGACTTCTATGGCTCCTTTAAGTCCAACATAAAATCTTATCTCCTTTCCTAGTGTTTTTCTTCTCTTATTTTTTTGTTTTCTTCCATATATTTTGTACATATTTGCTTGCTTATTTTCTGTTCCATTAGTTTGTGAGCTTCCAGAGGGCAGAGACTATTTTTGTCACTTTTTATATCTCTAGCACTTAGCACAGTGCCTACTGCACCAATAGGTGCTTCAGGACCCATCTAATATGAGTCATACCTGCAGAAGAATCCCATCTATAACAGATCCTAGAAGACTTTATCAATGATTTACTTGGAGACCTTCAATGAGTTTCCTACATCCAAACTTTTGAGGAAGTGCATTGTTTATTGAGAATGTCATACGAACATAGGAAAGTTAATCTTTCCAAATTATACTCCTGAATAGTTGCTCCAAATCTATGTGTTTGTCATTTTATCTATTTTTGTTGATGACAGGCATAGCTTGTCATCAAAGTTCAAAACTCTAGTCATCTTCAACACTTCCCTTTCTCTCATTTCTCACATTTAAATTTTAATTTATTAAATTTTTAACAAATTTAATTAATTAATTTAAATCTCCACATTTAATTCAAATTCATCCAACCTCAGATGGTTAAATTTAACTTGATCCCTGCCTTTGCTTCATCTTCTACACTAACTCTACATTATGCACTCATTTCCTGTCCAAACTAATGTAAGAGTCTCTTAAATAGTATCACTCTGCTTCCAGTCCCTACAGTATTCAAAACACCCTTCAGATAAATGCCAAAGAACCTTCCTAATGTATGTTGGATGATGCGAATTCTCTGCTCCAAACTTTGAGTAGTTCCCTATATCAAAGAGTTTTAGAGTTAGAAGGTTCTTCAGTGTCCATCTGGACCAACCTATACTTATAAAAAGAAAAATATTTAATGTAACATATTGTAAAATGGTTATTCAGCTTATGGTTGAACATCTCCATGGATGGTGAATTCATTACCATTCTAGGCATTTCACCTTTGGCCGCCTCTTATTTAAAAAAGAAAATAAAGATTTATCCTGAAGCCATAGCCATATCTAAATAAAGATCTTCAGGACTTATTCTCTTATTCTCTCTTACATGTTGATTCATTTTCACATATTGTGACAAAGTCTTGGAATCCCCGGGTTACATCTTTTTCTTTTTAAGTACTTTTCTTTATGGTCCAGCTCAGGTGCTATATTCTCCATTAGAATCTCCTTCTCTATTCCTCTCTTTGCTTCCCAAGTGAAAGATATGTTTCTTGTCAAAGCACTTTGAAATTCCAATTTGAAATGATCATATTCTATGTTATTCTCATTAGTGTGGGTGATGCAATTCAATCAGATTTAAAGCTCTTTGAAGTCACATTTGCTTGATTTTCATATTTGCACTCAAAAAGCCATACCTTGTACCTACTGTGCATGAATTTAATATATGTTTGTTGAATTAAAATGGCAGGAAATTTTAAAAGGCAAATTTAGATTTGATATGAGGAAAAATTTCTAAAAGTAGTTATCTATACACACATACATGCATGTTTACAAATACATATCCATATGTATACAAATATGAATAAGTTTCTATTGTCTCATCTGTAGAATGCAAACATTATGAAGGCAGAAAATATTTTCTTTTTTTTTTAAACTTTATATTCCTAGTGCTAAGCACAGTACCTGTAGGGAAGAAGGGGGTGATATTTTACAAATGCTTGCGGATTGACTGACAAATGGAAAAGAGTTTCTCAGGAAACAGTAGATTTTGAACTCAAATACAATTCTTTGTTTTCAGGAGAAATTGATACCTGCAACTGCATATTTCTATTGTCCCAACATTCTGCTACTATGTAAGTCATTTGAGTTCAGAAACTCCATTTTTAAAACTTTTTTTTAATTCTCAATTTTATAATTTTCTTATGAATCTGGTTGTGAGAGGGACCTTAGGAGTAATTTAGTCCAAAGATTTCAGTTTTCACATGAGTAAATAAAGTCCCAAAGAGTCTAAATGATTTACCTAAAGTCACACAGTATGTATCAGTGGTACAGTAAATCTTGAATCTAATAAACAAAGGTCATGCCAAAGAGGTTCAGTTGGAAAAGAAAAGCAAAATGGGGGTGAGCTTATAAACACTTAAAGAATTGTCATCTCTATGACAAGTTGGTTTTGTTTTGTGTGATCATACAGGATACCGGGGTGGGGAACCTGTAACCTCACAGAACAAATCTGTTCTGTGAAATTTGGATTCAGTCAAAGGGTCACACTTGAGAACCTAGAGGGCCACATGTGGCCTCGAAGCTGCAGGTTCTCCACCCTCAGGTAGAAATATACATAATGGATGAAAGTTGCACAAGAACATGTTTCCCACTAAATATGTAATTTTTAAATTATTAAACTTTTTTTTTCTAAGACATAGATTGGTTCCAGTGTAAAATGGGAATATCAGCAGACAGTAAATTACTTAACACCTGGTATCTTTAAATAGAGGCTGTGTGATGCCTCATAGGGGCTATCATAGATCAGATTCTTCTCGATCACTTCTGGCACTCTTAAGAATTGGACTGTTCTATGATTATACGGGAAAGACTTATTGGAGTAAATATAATTTGACCTGAACTTTAAGGGATGAGTGAAATTCAGATAGATAAGAGACGTTCAGTCAAGGAAGTGGCAATTTGCTTGCAAGATCAAGATATCCAAAGCAGGTATTCCTGAAATGGTAGAATCTTAGAGCTAGAGTATCTTCATGATATAATGAAAAATGATAATTTTAAAGATGAACAAAATATAAGTTTTGGCAGAGTTAAGAACAAAAACCAAAATGTCTGATTTTTCATTTTTCTTTACTCTCCTTTCATCATGCTTCTTTTTGTTATCAGAACAGTAGAGTAAGAAGAAGAAAAAAAAGAGTGGATGTGATGTTGAGAACTTGGTTCTATTCTAATTTGTATTTTGATTTCCCTTGTTTTGAAAATAAATAAAATCAACCTTTGGATGATGAAATTTGAGTATGCAAAAAAAAAACAAAAAACCCCCTCTGACTAGCTTGGGAATATGTTGCTCTCACCAAGAAAATTTGAGGAACATACGGGAAAGATAAATACACACTTAGCTGGCAAATAAAACTCTAATAATAATTCCCCACAGATTTAATATTTTCTTTCTTATATTTATTTAACTTACAATAGATTACACCTTAGGTTGTTATTGCATATCATAAGGGAATCTGAGTGTGTAAAACCAGCACTCAGTCATAGATATAAAAATGTTCCATTATGAAGCAGGACATAGCTGAAAAATAAATGACAAGGAAACTTAGCCCTTCCAACTGGCAAAACATTAGATCTTATAGGGTCCCAAAGATAAACTACAACACTTTTATTTCCAAAGAGGAAGAGATTCCAAACATCTGACTTTGACCATTTTTTTGTTAGTTTTAATTTTATGACTCTATTTTCTATCTCCTTATCTTTTGTTTTAGTCCCTTCAATGAGCAATAAATTAGCAGGTATTTCCTTGAAATAAAGAGGTTAGAGGGGAAACTCTTTTGCTGTATATCTGCCATCATCTTTATAGCTCAACAGTAGGATAAACAGATGGAATCATTAAACTGAATTTCATCATATTTTAACTTTCATTCACTGAGAAGGAGGTGTGTTTTTTGATTGAAACTTTTTTCTCCTACAATTCTAGGTCATCATTTAACACAAGGTAAGCTCTGATTTTGCTGACTTTATTTACAGCCTACAAAATGACTTTGGTCTCTGAAGGTGATAAAAAAATTGGGCTCTGTCCTTGGTGCTGGTGAAGATGGACATATTTGACAAAGGGAGAAGGAGGAATTTCATTTGAATTCTGTTGTAGATATTGCCAAGAGGCTAGGGAAATATAGCCAGAATAATTTAGTAAAAAAAAAAAAAAAGTTGTGCAAACTTTTATAGTTGGAAGCAAAGACAGAAACCTCTGACACTTGGGTTTTATATTCATTCATAGTGGAAAGACACTTTAAAGGACCTAAGCACCAAATACTTCACTTGAAAAGGAAAGAAACTGAAGCCAGCAAATATCAAGGAAATCAAGCAATCAATCATTTAATCAGTACCTACTAAGTCTCAGGTATAACACTAGTTTCTGAGAATGAAAAGAGAAGGGAACTTTCCTTTTCTTCAAGGAACTTACTTTAAAGTGGACTTGCTGATAGAGATGTATACAATATGCAATGAAGCAGGCACAGGTAATCTTGGAAGGCAATAAAAATATCATTGGAAATATGTTTTTCTGCTGAATCTTGAAGGAAATCAAAGATTCCAATAGATAGAAATGAAGGTTGACAATTTTCCAAGCAAAAGGGTTAGCCAATGCAAAAGCACAAAAGGTGAGAAATGGAATGTCATGGATGAGGAACAGCAGGTAAGCCCTTAGGGCATATGGAAGGCATATGTATGGAAGACAGCAAAATGACTGAAGACTAGAAATGTAGGATACAACATTTAGCACAAATCTTTACATACCCAATTGAGGAGTTCATCAATCTGACAATGTCATTCTCCTCCTTGGTAAAATCCATGAATCCCTTTTTATCTTCAGGATCAAATGTAAAATCAACTATTAATCTTTTAAAATGTTTCACAAGGGAGCTAATTGCTATCTTTCTGGACTTTTTAATTTTTTACACCTCTCCATATATACACAATGATTCAGTGACACTGACCTTTTTTCTTTTATTCAAACAAGACATTCCATTAACAGACATTGTCCCTTTTCCTTGACTGTCCTAAATATTCTCTCTTCTTCCATCTCCTGAATTCCCTGGTTTCACCCAAGATTTAACTCAAAAATCACCTACTGCAAGTGGCCTCTCCCCACACTGCCAGGACTTTTGCTCTGAGATAACTTCAATATTCTCTGTATTACTTGTATTTACATACATGTTTGCATCTTATTTCTCCATTAAAATGTGGAGCCCTTGATGGGAAGGACCTTCTTATTGCTTTTATTTGTATCTTCAGAACTTAGTGCAGTGCCTAGCATGAAGTAGGTGCTCAATAAATGCTTAATGATAATGCTGATGTGAAAATGATAGTGATGGTGGTGGTGGTGGTAGTGATGATGATGAAATCAAGCTTTCTCACTTCAAGCTCTTTATATGTTGTGCTTGAATAGAAATCAATCAAAGAATGCTGGTTTTATAATCAGAAACTTTCACCAGTCAAGACAGCAGAGCTCTTTTCTTTTTTTCCAAAAGACTATTTTTTTGGTGAGGCAATTGGGGTTAAGTGACTTGCCCAGGGTCACACAGATAGTCAGTGTCAAGTGTCTGAGGCCAGATTTGAACTGAAGTCCTCCTGACTCCAAGGCCAGAACTTTATCCCCTGCACCATCTAGCTGTCCCAACAGCAGAGCTCTTGGAGTAAAGTATCAGACATGAGAACATTAAAACTTCCAGGGAATAGTCTATGACTGGGGATTCAAGGTAATGAGAAGATGACTGGGCTGCAGAGAAGAATCCACTTGCTATATTAAAGTCAGATTCTTGACAGTGTTCATCTGCTCAATTGTTTGATATCCCCAAACAAAAACTTGATAGTAACTGATAATCTCTAAAATTATTGCCACCTAAATAAAAGAATGATTGAATTGCAAAATCACAGAATATCAAAGTTAGTAGGGACCTCAGTTGCTAACTAGTTTAACACATACATCCGAAACAAACCCTACCAAAACACTCCCCACACATTTGGCCATGGGTTTTGTTTGAAAATGTTTCATGAGAGGGATCTCTTTACATTAAGGGACAGCCCATTCTATTTTGGAACCACTTTAATATGAGGAAAACATTGTGAGTGTTTGCGTGTGTGTGTGTTTCCCGACAGATCATATTTGACTCTCTGACATTGAAAACTGTGTTTCCCAATTCTGCACTCTGGGGACAAATAGGATATGTAATCCTTCTTCCACATAACAAACTTTCAAGTATTTGAAGATAGTGACAATGTCCTTATAAGCTTTATCTTCTCTAGGATAAATGTCCTTAATTCCTTCAACTTATTATCACACAAGAGACAAAAGCCATTCTTATGTCTTTCCTTGGAAAACTATATGGATTATATTTTTTTTTTTGGTGTGGCACAATCGATAGAACTCTGGATTGTGAACAAAGGGAACTTGGATTCTGATCCTGCCTTAGGATCAATCATAGACTGTTCAATCATAGACTAATTACCTAAGCTCCTTTAAGTTCAGTTTTTTTTTCCTTTTCTTACATGGGCCTTATAAAATACTTCATCTTCATGAGTTCAAATCCAGCCTCAGACACCAGCTATGTGAACCTGAGCAAGTCGCTTTATCCTATTTGTCTCAGTTCCTCATCTGTAAAATGATCTGGAGAAGGAAATTTCAAACCACTTTAGCATCTTTGCCAATAAAACACCAAATGAGATCATCAAGAGGCATACATGACTGAAAAATGAACCACAAATATTTTAGAGTTTTTGTTAGGTTCCAATAAGATTATATAAGAGAAACAATTTGTGAACCATAACATGTTATGCAAATATGAGGGATTTTTGGTTATTTTTGCTCAACAGTGAAATTTAGAGTTGCATTTTATACTGAATATGTAGGGATGGTACAACTATTGGCAACTCAGTAGCACATAAACAAGGGCAGTTAGGTAGTTTAGTGGATAGAGTGCCAGGCTGGAGGAAAACAGACTCATCTTCCTAGGTTCAAATCCAGCCTCAGACACTTTCTGCCTGTATGACCCTGGGCAAGTAATTTAACCCTGTTTCCTCAGTTTCCTCATCTGTAAAATGAATTGGAGGAGAAAATGAGAAACCTCATCAATGTCTTTTCCTAGAAGACCCCAAATTTGATCAAGAGGAGTCAGACATGACTGAAAAGAGTAAGAAACAGTACCAAATTACTATCAGTCCTCTTATCTTTTGAAAGCTATGTTCTCTTAATGTAGTCTTAGATTACAAAATTTCTTTTTTGCTACCTACATACACATATATATGTATATATATATACACATACATATATGCATATACATATTCACACACATATACATACATTTCATATATATACATACACACATATACATACATTTCATATATATTTCATATATTTCATAAATATCATATTTATTTCATATATATCATATTATATATATGAAAGAATGTCAGACCTGGAGTCAAGGAGCCTTGGTTCAAATCCTCGTTCTAGTTGATTCACTTCAGTGTTATCAGTTTCGTCATCTTTACGTTGTAGTTGCTTCTTATGATTTCTGGGGTCATTTCAAGTTCTAAAGGTGCAGATCTGTGTAGCACTTACTCCAGGGCTATTTCCCAAGGTCACACTCATATTAACAGACTTGATAAGACAAAGGTACTGGACTTCTAAACTTTTTGTACACAAGTCACAGACACTACACTTGATAATCATTCACACAAATTTAATAAGCTTTTTAAAAAAATAGATTTCATTGATTTATATTATTTTATATGAAATTCATCTCCCCATAACATTATATCTCCTTACTCTCCCACTTACATGTCATTTAAAGGAAAATTAAATCAAGCTTCCCATCTATGATGGAAAGTCTTGTCCCTACATGTCTTTATACATGCAACTCCCTGCACAAAGATTAGGAGACAATTGGGAATCTCTCCCAATCAATCCTAAGGTGAGAAATAAAACTGTTCTGGTGAAAACTTATCCATGATACCCTTAGTATATAGGTTGGTCCATCTGGAGATCCCTTACATAATATCTTCAGGTTTCTCTTTTCATAGAAGGCACATCAAAATGCCACCAATTATCCTTTTAACATATCACTTGCAGAAGACTATGGAAAGATGGAGGAATGAGGCAGGAAATTACCTTATTCACCCAAATTCCCCTCCAAATAATTTAAAACAACATGTCAAATTGAATTTTAGAGTGACAGAAATAAAAAGTCAGGGTACAGAAACATAAAACAAATTAAGAGAATTATGAATGAACTGACTTACCCCAGTAGTAATCTGACCAGGAGTGAAATGTTCCAAGTCAACAGGGTCTGTTTGTTGAACTCACCAATAAAAGAGAAATGGGTAACAAAATAGATTTAAAAAAAGCCAAAAGTATGTCATTTATAAGAAACACATTAAAAGAAGAAATGCACATAGAGTAAAAATAGAGAGCTACAACATAATTTATTATGCTTCAGCTGATGCAGGGGTAGCAATCATGATCTCAGACACAGCTATAGATAAAATGGATTTAATTAAAAAATAAGTGGGGAAACTACATGATGGTAAAAGGTAAGATAGATAATGAAGTAATATTCATAATAAACATATATGTAATAAATGGTATAGAACCTGTAAATCAATTACAGGGGGAAAAAGATTGCAATACCATAACATGGAGAACTTTAATTTTTTGCTCTCAAAACCAGATAAAGCTAACCAAAACAATTAAAATGTCAAGGAGATTAATAAAATTTTTGATAAGCTAGATATGATTGACATCAGGAGAGAATTGAGTGAAAATAGAAAGGAATATCCTTTTTTTTTTCTCAGTGGCTTATGGAACCTTTTGACCACAGATTAGGTCATAAAAGTCTCATGCAGAAAGGCATGTGGAAGGCAGAAGTATTACATGTATCCTTTTCAGATCATAATGAAATAAAAATGCATTTAATGAAGAATGATGGAAAGAGAATTAAAATTATATAGAAACTGAATAACTTAAATTCAAAGAATGAGTTGGTCACAAAGAGACAATGTTTTGTGACAAAAATTCACTATTTGACAATAAATGTCAAAAAAGTTGAAAATTATATGAAAGGAACTAGGTATAGACCAACAAAGAAGGGGTCCTACTAAATTTCTTTTAAAAAATAATATAGTGCTGATACCTAAATCAGGAAAAGCAAATATATATATATATATATATACAAATTATAGAGAAATTTCACTAATGAATGTTGCTTCAACAATCCTAACTAAAATGCTAGCTAAAAGACTATAGTGATATGTCACAAAGATTATACATTATGTTCAAGTGGGATTTATAATAGGAATACAGAAATGGTTCAATGTCAGGAAAACCATTAACATAATTGATTATATCAATAACAAAATAAACAAAAATAAAGGTATTATTTCAGTGGATGAAGAAAAGGTTTTCGACAAAATGCAATACTCATTACTATTAAAAACACTTAAAAGCAGAAGTATAATGAAATTTTCCCTAAAATGATAAGAAATATCTATCTATAACCATTAGGAAATGTTGTCTGTGATTGAGATAAGCTAGAAGCCTTCCCAATAAGATCAAGAGTAAATCAAGCATCCCCATTGTCCCCACCATTATTCAGTATTGTACTAGAAATGCTGGCAATAGCAATAAGAGAAGGAAAAGAAATTAAAGGAATCAGAATGGGTAATGAGGAAATAAAATTATCTCATTTTTAGATGATATGATATTGGTATACTTGCAAAATCCTAGAGATTCAAGTAACAATTTTTGAAACAATTAAGAATTTTGATAATGTTTGTTTAGTTGTTCAGTTGTGTTCAACTCTTTATGACCCCATAGTCCAGAGCACTACAGGCCCTCTATCCTCTACTATCTCTCAAAGTCTTTGCAAAGTCATAATCATTGTTTCTATGATACTATCTATCCATCTCATCCTGTGCCATCACCTTTTCCTTTTGCCTTCAATCTCTCCCAACATCAGGATCTTTTTTCAGTGAGTCCTGTCTTCTCGTTATGTGGCCAAAGAATTTAAGCTTCAGCCTCAGTATTTGACTTCCCAATGAATAGGCTGAATTAATTTAGGTATTGATTGATTTGATTTCCTTGACATCCAAGGGACTTTCCAAAAGCTTCTGCAGCACCACAATTCACAAATATTGAATCTTGTAGTGCTAAGCTTTCCTTTAATTGAACTGTCATAGCAACACATTGATATTGCAAAAAAAAAGACATATCCTTGACCATATGGACATTTGTTAGCAATGTGATGTCTCTACCTTTTAGTATGTGGTCCAGATTTGCCATAGTTTTCCTTCTAAGGAGCAAGTGTCTTTTAATTTCATGGCTCCAGTTGCCATCTTCAGTGATCTTTGAGCCCAAGAATATAACTCTGACACTGCTTTCATTTATTCTCTATTTCCTAGGAAGTGATAGAATCAGTTGCTAAGATCTTAGAGTTTTTTTTTCATTAAGCTTCAAGCCAGCTTTTATACTCTCCTTTTCCACCTTCATCAAAAGGCCTCTTTATTTTCTGCCATCGGAGTAGTATAATCTGAATTTCTGAGATTGTTGATATTTCTCTCAGCAACCTTAATTCCAACTTTTGATTTATCCAGCTGGGCATTTCCCATGATGTACTTTGGATGGAAGTTAATTAATAAGGTGACAAAATACAGCTTTGTCATACTCCCTTTCAAAATTACCTTCCCTGTCTCACATTTAGCAGTGGAGACTCTGAGCACACTGCTAAATGTGAGACAGGGTAAGTACTCTTTCCTTTTAGCTACCTCAAGTTATCATCACTTAAACTTGTTATTTTCCAAGTAGTACAAGAGTGACATTCTTTGTCTCCTGTCCACATCTACTCTTGGCTGTATGTATTATCTCCTATGGGTGCATTTTCTCCAATAATGTAGTCAGAGGTGGTAGTGGGGATTGGGAAAGAATGAAACTCTTCTGTTACCTTCTTTCCAACAAAGGTAAATTCTCTTTAAACCTGGATTTTTTTTTTTACTTATATATTCACCTATTATGTTGTTTTCAATATATGTAACCCAAAGTTGTGATTTTAACTTTTCAGCAAATCACAAGGCATTTTGTGTGTGTGTGTGTGTGTGTGTGTTTGTAAATGTGTATGTTCCTGTGGTATTATTGGCTTTGTATCTAATAGCTAAAATTTTTTAATGATTCTTTCAAATACATGAATGTCATGCCTGTACATTATAGAAAAAATTATTTAATGCCTAATTAATATTGTGAATTGATTAATTGGTCACAGAAGTGTCCCGTCTTAACACAATAGTTTTGTAATAGTTCTCAGTCTTCTTGCTTCAAAGGTTTCATACATCATCATCTAATGATAATTGACATTTAAAGTTTAAAATATTTCAAATCACATGTTATATAATTTTATTCTCCCAATTCCTTTAGGAACTAGAAAATACAGTTATTATAATTCCCATTTTAAATATATGAAAGTGAGGGTCTCAAATTTTAAGTTTTTTTTTTCCCCATAGATACCAAAAGTATTTGAGGCAGTTTTCAGATTCAAGCCTCTCTTGACTAAAGAACCATCTCTCCAGGACAAATTGCCTCTAGCACAGTCTTCATCTAAAGTCCTGGAACATCAGCCAGTGTTCATATTTCCTATCATCAATAGAACCGATCTTTGAACATGACACCAGATAGAATTTCCAATTCATCTTTGTTTGACATCTCAAACCGATTTTGACACTGCTTACTTCTCCAAGATTAATGACATTTATTTTTCATTGGAATAATAAAATAAAGGTTCCCCATGGAAAGATCATGATAATCTAAGGGATTATGAAGATAGAGATCACTGTCCATTCCATTAACTGTCACCTACTACCACTTGTCTTCTGGTTTTCAAAGGATGTAGGATCTTATATTAAGTTGGAAAGGGCCCCTAAGGGCACGTATTCCAATGTCATTTCATAATTGAGGAAACTGATGACCATAAAGGTTAAAGTGACTTGTCCAAGGTCACACAAATAATCTTCGGAGGGAGGACTGGAAATGCTCTTCTTTGACTGATAATCCAAGGATTTTTCCAGTGTAGTGGAATTTCTAGTATGGGGTAAGATAATGAGAATTCCATCCTAAAACAATGTTTATTAGATAGCCTTAGATTCCACCTCACAAATTCAACCCTACTACGTGAATGCTTTCAAGCACCATGATCATAATCAGATTATCATAGACATTTAGGGCAGGAGAATACTTTTAAAACTGGGCAAACTTATATCATAGTATCTTGCCATGATAAAGCTAGGGGAAAAGCTCAAATAACTTCTTGAGGTCCCTTAAAGATCCACAATGATTATCTGATGATTCTATAATTGACATTCATCATAAATTGTGGACTATTTAATGTCTCTTTCTGAAACTTATTTGATATTTTGTATATATACATACATATATGTATATATTAAATAAATTATATAACTATAAAATATATGTGTATATGGATGTGTGTGCATGTATACACACAATTATCTTCTATGCTCAAGGTTTTTTTTTGTCATGAAAGAGTCAGGGAGAATTGTATTATTTTTCTTTTTATTCATAACAATATTTATTTTTCTAATGGATCTTTTCATTTTTACATTTGTTATTCAGCATTTTTATTGTATTAAGCTTTACATTGTTTATGTAATTTTTTATAATTTATTGTTACATTTTATTTTACTGAATTAGTTTGTTCATTTCAATATTTAACTGTTAATTCAACTTGTTAATTTTATCTTCTTTTTTACTTCTGTTAATATAATTGGGCAGAGATATACATTTGTCTTTGATTACTCCTTTGGTTTCATGCCATAGATTTCGATGTGGTATATTTATAGGCTTTATCTTTAAGAATCTTTATAATTGGGGAATTCTCCCAGGTGCTCCAGTTTGGAAAAGACATTTTGTTAATTGGGTCAGGCTGCTACATAACATGTTTGGGCAATATATTTTATAGTATCCTCAAGGAAATACAAGGATAGTCAAAATACATCAGTCTAAGGATCCATTGCTGGAGGCAAAATAAATGAAGACTGCGTTCTTGCCAAACAATGACATGTAGATGGAGAGCTGGATGTGCAAATCATTGCTCATTTACTGTTTCTGTCACTTTTATTGTCTTCTTTTTCTTTTTCACACTCTCTCTGTCTGCCTCCCTCCCTTTCTTTCTTTCATTCATTTCTTTCCCCTTTTTTTCTTCCTTCTTTCTTTCTTTCCTTCCTTACTTCCTTCCTTCTTTTCTTCCTTCTTTCTTTCCTTCTTTTCTTCCTTCCTTCCTTGAAATATATATATGTACATACATATCTATCCACACATGTGCATAAATCTAGTCATGTGTATTTATGCATACATACATTTATAAAATATATAAATTCATATGTATGTAAACATATACATATGTGTATTTATTACTATACATATGCACATGTGTTTGTGTTTATATTTATGCAAATGTATATGAAGTATGTATATGCATGCATATTTGTGTAAAGTTGATATCTATGTCTCATGTGTATATTACATAATATATAATGAATTAATGTATATTACAATATGATATATTGATATATCATTATAGAATGCTACTAATGCATATATTGTGCAAATTGTATACTGTTATATATTTATATAATATAATGCATGCTGCATGCTCTATAACATGAGATTTTGATATATGATTATAAAATTATCAAATTATAAAATATATAATAATATATATAATATATACATATATTATTTGTATAATCACAACCTTTTGTGGTGTTAGGTTATACTATGCTATGTTATTTCATATAATACCACATCATATTGTCTTATGTTATAGTAATATATTACAATTATATAATATTGAAATGAATTTTTGAATAGATTGTCATCTGTTACATTAAAGTTCTTTATAGAGATCAAGGCTTCATTGAACTTCTGATGAAGCTTTATTAGAGAAATTTGCTGTAAATTATTTTCCCAGTTTCCTGCATTCTTTCTAGTTTTTACTGCAATGATGTTGTTTGTTCAATTTAAAAAATATATAATCAAAATTATCCATTTTATTTCTTGTGATTCTCTCTGTATCTTGTATGTTCATAAACTATTGCCTTATCCATAGATCTGACAGGGATTTTTTACATGCTCCCCTAATTTCCTTATGTCATCATTTATGTCTAAATCATATATCCATTTTGACCTTAGTTATATGGTGTCAGATGTTGGTTTATGCCTTGTTTCTCCCAGATGGCTTCCCAGTTTTTTTTTCCAGAAGATTTTGTCAAATAGTGAGTTCTTATTCCAAAAACTTAGATCTTTGGGTCTATCAAACTGTAGATTACTCTGCTCATTTACTTCTGTATAGTGCATGTGTAATCTATTCCAATGACCAACTATTCTGTTTCATAGCCAGTACCACATTGTTTTGATGATTACCTTTTTATTGTATATTTTAATCTGGTACTGGTAGGCCACCTTCTTTCACGTTTTTGTTCATTTATTCCCTTGATACTCTCGAGCTTTTGATCTTCGAGATGATTTTTTTTATTACTTTTTCTAGCTCGGTAGCATAGTTATATGGTAGTTTGATTGGTGGACAGCTTAGTAGCACAGTGAATAGAGTGCTGGGCCTGGAGTCAGGAAGACTCATATTCTCAAATTCAAATTCAGCCTCAGAAATCTAAGAGCTTTGTGATCCTGGGAAAGTCACTTAACCCTGTTGGCTCATTTTTCTCATTTATAAACTGAGCTGGAGAAAGAAATAGCAAATTACTCCATTGCTTTTGCAAGAAAACCCTAAATGAGGTCACAAAGAGTCAGGCATGAATTAAAAATAATTGAACAACAAATTTGATTATTGTGACACTGAATAATTCTATTAATTTTGTAGAATTGTCATTTTTCTCTAGCCTTAGCCTACCCATTTCTCTAGTTATTTAGATCTGTCTTCATTCTTGTTAAAAGTGTTTTGTAATTGTGTTCATGTAGTTCTTGGTTGTATCTTTGCAGGTAAACTCCCAAGTATTTTATACTGTCTGCAATTATTTAAATAGAATTTCTCTCTATATCCCTTCCTGCTGGATTTTGTTGATAATATATAGAAATGCAATTTTACTAAAGTTGCTAATTGCTTTGATGATTATTTTAGTTGATTTTTGGGGTTTTTTAAAGTATACTGTTATATTATCTGCAAAGAGTGACAGTTTTGTTTCCTCTTTGTCTATTCTTATTCTTTTAATTTGTTTTAATTTTCTGATTGCCATAGCTAGAATTTCTAGTAAAATATTGGATGAAAACGGTGACATTGGACACCCTAGCTTCATTTTCATCTTATTGGAAAGATTTCTAGTTTATTCCCATTACAGATAATGTTTGCTCTTGATTTTAGATGAATATGACTCATAATAAAGAAAATCTCCATTTATTCCTATTTTCTGGTGATTTTAATAGAATGGGATAATGTATTTTGTCTTTTTTTCATATAGGTTGATATGATCACTAGATTTTTGTTGTTGATATGGTCAGTTATTATTGCAGTTTTCCTAAATTTGAACCAGCCCTGAATTCTTGGTATAAATCCCACCTAAACATTGTGATATAGTACTCTAATCTCATTGTAAAATTTTACCTTTTTTTTGCATCAGTATTGGTTACAGAATTTGGTCTATAATTTTCTTATTTTTCTCTCCTGATTTAGTTATCAAAACCATATTTGTGTCATAGAATAACTTCTGTACTTATTTTTACAAATATAATATTGGAATTAAGTATTTTTATTTTTTGTGTAAAATGTGCTTGTAAATCCATATGATCCTGGGGAATTTTTTCTTAGGGAGCTCATTTATGGCTTGTTCAATTTCTTTTCTAATATAAGATAATTTATATATTCTATTCCCTCTTCACTTAATCTTGGCAAATTGCATTTTTGTAAATATTCATCCATTTCATTTAGATCAATGGTCTTATTGGCATATAATTGGGGAAAATCTACTAATAATTGCTTTCATGTCATCTTCCTTGGGGGTTCACTAACTCTTTCCATTTTTGGTACTAGTAATTTGATTTTCTTTTTTATTTAAATCAAATCAACCCGTATTTCATCTTTTTACTGTTTTTTCCTATAAAACAAGGTTCTAGTTTTTATTAGTTCAAATTTTAAAACTGCAATGTATTAATATTCCCTTTGATTTTCAAGATTTCTATTTGGATTTTTAATTTATTTTTTCTAGTTTCTTTTATATGCATACCCAATTAATCAATCTGCTTCTTTGCATATACATGCACATATATATGTATATATTTGCATACACATGTATATATGTGTGTGTGTGTATATATATACATGTATACATATATACATATATGTGTTTAGAGTATACCTCCCCCCCATATACTGCTTTGGCTATGCCCAGAGACTTTTTGTAGTGCATCTCATTGCTTTCACTATCCTTAATGTAATTATTTATTGTTTTTATGATTTGTTCTTTGACCAATTCATTATTTAGTATTAGATTATTTACTTTCAAATTATTTTTATCAATGCTTACAAGTCCCTTTATTGAATATAACTTTTACTTCTTCATGGCCTTAAAAGTATATTTAATATTTATGTTTTTTTCTGCATTTGTTTGTGAGGTTTTGATATCCTAATGCATGGTCATATCTTTTGTGAAGATGCCATACACAGCTGAGAAAAAAATCTATACACCGTTTTATTTCCATTTAATTTTCTCAAGAGGTCTACAAATTTAACTTTTCTAAAATTATTTTCATCTCCTTAACTTGTTTCTAATTTAGTTATATTTAGATTATTCTAGTTCTGAGAGGAGTAAAATGAGGTACCACTCATTTTCCTATGTATTTCCTCCTAAAATTCATTTCACTTTTCCTTTAAAAATATGGATGCTATGCTAGTTAGTAGACATATGTTTAGCATTTTCATTAACTCATGTTTATTTTACTTATGCCTCTCTTAAGTCTTGCATTTGAATGTAAATTTTCTGTTTGACTCTGGTCTTTCCACTAAGAATGATTCCTAGAAGTCCTCTATTTCATAGTATATCCATGTTTTCCCTTTTAGTATTATGCTCACTTCTGGTGGGTAAGTCATTCTGGGTTGGAATTCTTGCTCCTTTACCTTTTGGAATATTATATCCCAAGCACTCTGTTTCTTTAATATGATAGCTGATCAATCTTGTGTGATCTTGACTGTGGCTCAATAGTATTTGAATTATGCCTGTAGCATCTTATCTTTCACCTGGGAGCTCTGGAATTTGCTATAATATTCCTAGGAGTTGTCATTTTGGATCTTCTTTCAGGATTTGATTGTTGAATCCTTTCAATTTATATTTGGACCTCTGGTTGTAATACATCTGGCAAATCTTCTTTAAAATGTATTGAAATATGATATCTAGGTTATTTTTTGCTCATGCTTTTCAGGTGATCCAATAATTCTTAAAATTTCTCTCCTCAATATATTTTTATTGCCCTTTCCCTTTGAGTGACTTGAAATTTTAATTTCAAAAATGTAGGAAGGTAAGAAAGGAAGAAGTAAGAAGAAAAGAAACAAGAGAGGCAAGGGAAAAAAAGGAGAGAAAAAGAAGAAAGGAAAAAAGTATTTAAGAAGCACTTATTGTGTACCAGACATCATGATAAATAATGGAGATATAGTTAACAAAAAAAAGCCAAACAGTTTCTGTCATTAAGGAGTTTACATTCTAATAGAAGAAGGTAACACACATCATAGGGTCAGAGGAGCTGAGTGTTTATTTTACTTTTTTGTTGTTGTTTGTGTGTGTGTGTGTGTGTGTGTGTGTGTCCCCTCATCAAAAGGTAATTCTTTTTCATTTGAGGTTTTTTTTTAATGGACATTCTACACAAAAACCTCAAACTTTATTATAAGAAAAAAATCAGTGGAATAAAGCCAAGCTCTCAATAAATATGTGAAAAAAAAATCTTCCAGATCACTAATAATAAGAAGAATGTAATTAAAGCAACTCCAAAGTTCTATCTCATGCCTATCAGATTGTCAAAGTTCAGAAAAAAAGGAAAAGTGACTAATGTTAGAAGGGCTGTGGGAAAGGAGGCCAATTAATGTACTCTTCCCAATTATGTAAATTGGTGTAGCCATTTTGGAAGTCAATTTGGAACTGTGAACAAAAGTGTCCTACCTGTGTACCTGCTTGGTGTCATAAAAACCACTAGTATTCTATATAACCAGCAGGGCTTATGCATATAAGTATATTTATAGACACTGTTTTTGTAAGGCAAAAAAAAATGGAAATTAAATTGGTGCCCATAAATTTGTGGATAGCAGTGGTTCATGATGAAGTCTTGGAGTCAGGAAGATTTGAGTTAGAATCCTGCATAAGGGAGTTATTAGCTATGTGAGACTGGCTAAGTCACCTACTTTTTCAGCTTCCAGTTTCTTGTCTATAAAATTGGAGTAATATCATCTACTTAACAATGTTTTTTGATAATCATATCAGTTATGCATGTAAAATATATGTCATATCAGTTATGCATGCAATATATGTGTATAGTATGATTACATATATAATCATGTTCATATGTAAAGCTCTTTCCAAATCTTGAAGTACCATAAAGATGCTAGTTATGATGATGATGATGATGATGATGATGATGATGGTGATGATGATTATGATGAATGTAATAAGATAATTATTATGCCATAGGAAAGTAGAGATAGGGTTGTTTCAGAGAAAGCTGACAAGATTTGCATGAACTGAAGCAGAACAAAATGAACAGAATCAGGACAAGGATTTATACGATAAAAATATTGTAAAGGTACAACAAATGTTGCTGTATGGCTTATCATGGATTTTATGAGGTAATTTATGAATACAATGACTCGAGATGAACATGTATCTCTTTAAATTATTCTCCTTTTGTATTTAGGTCTATATTAGTAAAAATAATAAAAGAACTGTACTGTTCCCATATTTGCCTTTCCAAGGAAATTCAGTGAATTATCCATCTACTTAACTTCATTAAAATTACCTTCAAGTTTTATCTATAGAAATAATTTTAATTGTGTTGTGTCTTTAGTAGTATATTAAATTGTCATTAGGTCAAGATATCACATATAAAGTGACAAAATTAAGTTAATGTTTATAGATCTTATGCAATCCATGATTAATATCCCCTTTCTTCCTCAGACATTCAAATATCTTAGCTACATCTCCTTATTTTTTTCATGACAGAAGTTGTTCAGAACTTAGGTCTTTTCTCTAAAATTTGCTCAAATTCATATTGATTTTTAAATACAACTACTTTCATTTAAAAATTGCTTAGCCATTATTTTTCTGGCAGTGAGTAGTCAAATTAATTTGGAATCAAGATACATAATTTGATACATGAAGTATTCCAGGTGTTTTTTTTTTTTTTTTACTTTTTACTCCTTTTAATAGAATCCCTTTTTATGTTAAAATTGACATTTTCTGGCAGGTTAGGACAACCTGTTTTGATAGGTCCTTGAAGAATAGTCTGCTTAATATTATATCCTTGATCTCCCCCCCACCTATCTATCTATCTATCTATCTATCTATCTATCTATCTATCTATCTA
>NW_020954615.1:11129025-11153060 GCF_900497805.2 Vombatus ursinus | reverse complement strand
CTATCTATCTATCTATCTATCTATCTATCTATCTATCTATCTATCTATCTATCTATCTATCTATATGCTATACACATGCATACATATTTGAAATATGTCTTTTATTTCTAATATTTACCTGGTTATCTTAGATAATTTCCTAAGTAACACATTTAAATTATTTATTTCTTCCTTATTTTCAGAAATTTTGGTAATTTTAGCAATGGCTCTCCTCAATTTGTCCACTAGATATATAATTTTTGAAAACCTTGCTCCCAATTTTTTTCTGAGTTAATTTCTATTTTTTCTAACTCAATTGCTCCTCCCACCATTTTATCCTCTAGCAAAGTAATTATAATTTTAATCAATTTCATTGATGTCTTCATATTCTCATGCACACAAACTGCTGAGTTTTATTATCTCTTTTTGATGTCACCTCAGAGCAGCCATTTCTTTTACTCATCAGGTAATATTTTTTGAGATTGTCATTTGTTCTTTTCATCCTGTCAGTGTTTTTATTATGCATTTTGCCAAATCTTGAGAAAATTATAGCTTTCTTTATGATGCTTTTGTGGTTATTATTCCAGCATATTTTTCTTCTGTCATTTTTGCCTTTGATTCTTTTTAATACATAGTATTTTTATTGTCTTAGAGTTTTCTTTTGTTTACAATTTTCATTATTTTAAAGCGATTTATCTGAAGTTTTTTGGGGTATTTTTAAAGAAAAAATATTTTTGATGGAATTACTATGATAATAGCTTTGCTGATGGCATTCCATTATCCATATATTATTCTCTAAATTAAAATAAAATGTTTTTATACATTACATCTAGAATCAGCAAGTACAGTCTCCTCATCATATATTTCATAATTATATACAGGTTTCCTGGGTTCCAGAATGCTGTGCTAGAGGAGAATAATCTCTGGTAGCTCTTAAAACTTGGAAAGCATGTGAACAAGACCTATAACAGAAAATATATCTCCTGTCCAAGGCCCAGTCTAGAGTATATAGATCAGGGTTTTCATCAGAAGATTGCCTATCATGTTGCTCATGTTTTAGATAGGTGCAGAACATTCTGGATACATCTTACTTGGCTGCTAGGTGCTACAATAGATAAAGTGTTAGACTTGGAGTCATGAACATGAATTCAAATCCTACCTCAGACACTTCCTAGCTGTGTGGGCCTTGGCAAGTCACTTAACATCTGTCTGCCATGGCTTCTTCATTTGTAAAATGGAGATACTAATAGTAATTACTTTCCAAGGATTTCTGAAGATATAATGAAATAATATGTGTAAAGTGCTTTGCAAACCTCAACATGTTATATATGAATGTCAGCTATAATAATTTCTCCCTTCCCTTAATAAAAATTCCATAACATGTATGGTCTAAATTTCATCATCCATCTGTTTCTTGTAAGTCATTTTATTATATACTCTCTGCCAAGATTTGCAAAACATGTTTATCTCCTTAAAATATTTCTTGACCATGGGTCCCAAACATATATCATTTGCTATATGGATAATCACAGTATTAAACCACACATATTTTTTTTCTCTAAACTCCTTTTGTTTTCCCCATTTTCTCATCACTGACTCTTTTACTTGGTAAATGCTTAGTAAGTAATATTATGTCTAACAGAACTGTCAAGAACAAAAACAATTAGTTTAGTCTGTTTGCCCCAGAAGGCAGGAACATTCATAATGGGAAAAGTTTTACTTAAGCAAAAATTCAAGATTAATATAAAAAGAAAAAAGAGCTACCAATTAGTATCAACAATCAGTATTAACAAAGGATATTACCAACAAATGGTAATAGTCTTTGCCAGATTGGAAATTTAATCTTTACATGAATATTGGATGAACAATTTTTAGTAAAAATGTAAAGGGGATTTTGCTTAGATATGGGTTATACTAGATGAATACTGAGGTCTCTTCTGTCTGAGATTCTGTGATTCTCTTACTGTCTGGATACATCCAAACATGTATTAATGCATTTAGGAAATAACATTTGCTTCTTTTCTTGTAATTTACTTTTGTTTGTTTTCTTTTATTTTGCTGTGAATTTGCAGATTTGCTACCTCATGAGAAAGAACTGCACCTTTGGACATATTTACTGATTTTATATATATATCATTACAAGTCAGAGAAACTGTTGAGATGAAATTAGGCATCACAGAATTTTCCTTTGTGAAAGGTTTATGTCCCTTTGCACACCCACACCACCAATCATACCATTTTCCTATTGTCTCTATCATCTAGAAGATTTTAGAGAGGTGGAAGTGTATAAAAGGATGATATCTAATTGAGTCTCTCTTGATTAATAACTTTTTGTAAAGCTGCTAATTAGTAATATTTTAGTATTGAAGCCTCTGTGACTTCATGAGGTTGAATAAGGGTGAGTTAGTGCTTTTTCAGACAACACAGTTGATAATCCTTCCATGCCCTGGTTGATCTTCACAGGTGGTAGTGTTCAATTTAAAAAAATCAAATGAAAACATGCATATGATTAATAGGTTTCCACCACGTTCTTTAGAAAGCTGGAAAGAAAAAAATTATACACTTAATGGAAAAATAAAGCCTAATTAGAGCCTGCCTAACATATTTTTATAATAAGGAATTCAGACGAACAAGAACAGATCTGCACATGTTTAATTACCTGAATATGTTTCCACGATAAGCAGCACTTGAGTCTGTTTGCTTTTTAGCAAAAGTCTTCAGAAGTACAATGACTGAAATAATGAAAGTGTTGTATAATGATGAGTGCATTGTAGCTGGAGTAAGAATGTTGATGTTTTACTTGTTGTATGACCTTGGGAAAATCATAATACCTTTGAGATTCAGGTACCTTTCTGTCAAAAAGGGAAGACTATATAGTGGGAAAGGCACTTCCCTTGGAATAAGGAAAGATAGTTTTATCCCCAAGTGTAACTCAGACTCATTGCATACTGTTGCTTAAAATATTGCATCTATATTGGCTTCAGTTTGTTAACATCAAGGGGTTGGATCTACTGAAAAATGTAAGCTCCTTGAGGACAAACAAAATTTCACTTTCCTCTTTATTTCCATAGTGTCAAGAGTAGTGCCTTGTACATAATGGACACTTAATAAGTGATTTTTCATTGATTGATTGTACTAGACAATATACAAAGTTAGTTTCAAGTCTGATATTCTATCTTCTAAAATCACTTCTAACTTTGGTGATTTGTGTGTTCTAAAGGTCCTTTAAATATTTCAATGGCTTCTAGTCATTGATAATTGTAAGTAATCAAGACTGTTCTATAAAAATTTGTTGTAAAACCTGCCTTAGAGTCAGGAAATACTAGTTTCAAGTCCTATATCTGGCATCTATTTATATGGTGACTCTGGGCAAGTCACATGACCTCTCAGCCAATTTTATGAGACTAAAGCATTCAGCCAAACAGTATTGATATTGGGAGGTTCCTTGCATTGGTTTTCCATATGAGTGAAACCATAGGTTCAGAGAAGAAAAGAGGGTGTCTATTTTAATATGAAAGTAGATGATTGAAATGATCCAAATAAAAAGCTCAACCATTGGACAAGATATTG
This sequence comes from Vombatus ursinus, assembly GCF_900497805.2. Taxonomy (NCBI): domain Eukaryota; kingdom Metazoa; phylum Chordata; class Mammalia; order Diprotodontia; family Vombatidae; genus Vombatus; species Vombatus ursinus. The sequence goes on along the minus strand of NW_020954615.1, from coordinate 11,149,511 downwards.
TCTTTGAGAATTCAAAATAGACAAATGCTGTAAGTGTTTTAAATATAAAGTCAGTCTACCCCAAACCTTTCCTGAAACAAATAACAACTTTAGGTTTATAGGTATTTAGAAAAAAAATTATGAAGATGGAAGAATACGGTTATGAAAAAAAGCCTAAATAATTTCCCCAGAAATTTAGTTGTTTTTTTTTTTCCATTTAATGTCATAGATTATTTTTGTAGTTCATGCACTGTGAGTAGATAACTGGTGATACTGAAAATTAACCATTCACACAAACTTTGAGTTTAAGAGTACATTGTAGAGATGAAACTTTTTTGAGTTACTGTGTAAGATTTTTTTTCATGATGTCATTTAGAACATGTTTTGTGAGACCTTCAGGACTAAAGTTTTGGTTACAAATTGTTGCTTAACTTAAATACTTAAAAGTTTTCCTTGTATAACCTTATTCAGTCTATATGCTTGGTACATGCAATCCAGGTTTAAACATTTCTATCAGAAGCCATAGTTTTTTTCTTGTTAAAGTGCTTTTGAGATAGTAAAATACCAGCTAGAAAAAAAAAATGATTTCCCTAAAGCTGAATTTTCTGTCATCCTATTATTCTCTTTCTTTGTCTCTTTCTTTATGTCTATCTTCCGCCTTTTCTCTCTGTCTCTCTGTCTCTGTCTCTCTCTCTCTGTGTCTCTGTCTGTCTCTCTTTCTCTCTCTCACACACACATGCACACACACACACACACACACAAACACACACACTTATGTAAAGTAACCAATCAAATTGATTACTGAAGAAAATACCCAGAGACAGAGATTCAACATAGAGATAACAGAAAAAAAATAAGGAGGCCATAGGAAGTACTGAAAATAAATCAGAAGTGATTTGATGGAAAATAGGATTGCACAAGTTCTCCAAAGCAGGTTTGTTGGTTTTCAATTATGTCAGCCTATGCATCTGAGTTTCTGAGGAGGAGAGGGGAACAATTTGTTAATGCTTATTTCAAGTCCTGTCTTTGGATAGATAAGAATAAGGTAAATGTTCTCCTATATGTGGAAATGTGACATAGAAGTAGATAATTTAGGAATGATATAGCAAATGTATGAAAGGTTTTCATCTGTCAATTTTCCTTTGGCCACTCTCCAGTCACTGAGACAGTTCTATTCCCTGACTTCAGGACCTCTTGGGAACTAAAGAAATGGCTACCCTGGGCATAATCTTTAAATGGAGGCTTTGGGAGTATTCCCTTATTCACTTTCCAATCAGAGGGGCAGAAGACAATGACATACTGATGTGATGTGAGTACTAAAATTGATACAAATTTGCAGGATGATGAAATCCAGTACTCAGACTGTTAAAATAAAACATAACTTTAACTGCTGGCTATTAAATCATCATCATCATCGTCATCATCATCATTAGCATCAGCATCAGCATCATCATTATTCCTGCAACGTAAGATTTTTCATCATATGTAACCAACCTAGAACTATTCCCCTCTTTTTCTCCTTGTGTAGTATTTGCTCAAGAAAAATACAATGATTTTCTATTACACTGAGGTATGCTGTTCTCTCCATTTCTATGTTTTTGCTCACACTTATCTACCTGTTTGGAATGTCCTACAAAATTCATTTCCATTTTTTAAAATTCTACTCCAATTTAGAGACATAGTTAACACATATATCTTTTCTAAAAAGTTATCCTTGATACCTCTCACAAAAGATTTCAGAGTTGGGTTGAAAATGGAAACCAAAGTCAATCTTCAGATAAAGAAGAAATATTTTTGACAAGCAGTCATGCAGCCTTTACTTAGATACATCTAGTGAAAAAAAAAACATTACTTCTCAAAGCAGTATATTTCCTTTTGAATAGCTTTTCTTATCAGGACATTTCTCCTCTCACTTCAGGTCCAAGTTGACCACTTAATGCCTTCCACCCATTATTTTGTTTCTGATTTCTACATCCAAGCAGAACCTCAGAAATGTTATACCACTGTGACTTTTGGGACATCACTTAGGTTTTCTGTGATTCCGCTTCCTTTTCCATAAAATGAGAGTGTTGCCCTTTGTGGACTCTAAACTGCCTCACAACTATAAATTCATGATCTAATATGCATTTGAAAGGCTTTGGCATAGAATAGGGTTTGGACTTGTTCCACTTGGATGTAGAAAGCCCTGACAAAGAAAAAGGCATACTTTAGTGCCTCTACTTCCAAATGGAATATGAGAAAGATAACCTATTTTTGTTGTTGTTGTTGAATCAGTGGAAGCTAAAGTTTTTATTGGTAATAAAAATGATCTTCAGAGAATTACTAAGAAATCTGGAGTGCCATAAAATACTGTTGCAAATAAAAATGTCGTTAATGCTCCAGTTTGGTCCCATTTCTGTGGTAATGAGTTATTATCATTAATTATCACCCTATTTTATGGTTATTGCCTGTAATTCCAGACTTTAAATACTTGAAGCATAAACAATGCTAATTTAATTATGGTGCTAGAGTTCTTGAAATCTGCATTCAGTCCTAAAACCATTAATAAGCTTATATTGAATGAAATTTACAATAACAATTAGCTTTTCCCCTGGATCCTGGATTATCACAAATGTAAGCAAAATTATTAATGTGTCAAAATGAAGATCAACACCTGAAACACTTTGTCAACAATCATGGTCCTTGCTGGTAATTGGCACCTTATTTTTTTTTATATGATGCAAGATTCTCCTTCAGAAGTTTCTCATTTTAGGTCAAGAGAAACCAAACTATTGTGTGAAGAACTGAAACAGGATATCAATGTCATTTGGGCTACTGATAGTAACATTTTTTTTCTTGCTTAGGACTCCTTTCTTTATTAAAACTTCTGTGAAGATGTAGCATAGTACAAGCAAACCTAGAGAGTATTTCATTTGTAGATGATCTGAAGCTTTTGGATTACTGCAAACAATATGAATGTACAGAGTTGAGTAGCAGCCAAAACGATCCTGATTGGTGATATACGTATATATCTAGAAGGCCCCAGGTGACCCTGATCCTCAAACTAATCCATTTTTGACTTGTTCACCAGTACTACAGCTATTTTTTGTAACAGACTAGAAACGTATTATGTTCCCTTCCCATCCCCTGAAACTTAACAAAGTATTGCCAGGGTCAGTGACTGAAAAGGTGTAAACTCATTGTGTTTTTTTTCCTATTTGCTATAAATACTTGCGAGAAATAATTCATTTTGGGGCCAGAGCCAAGATGGCAGAGTAAAAACAGTGACTTGCTTGAGCTCTCCCCAAAACCCCTCCAAATATCTATAAAAGTAGCTATAAACAAATTCTAAATCAACAGAATCCACAAAAAGACAGAGTGAAACAAATTTATAGCCCAAGAAAGTCTGAATGGTTGATCAGAAAGGTCTACCTTGCTGAACAGGTAGAGGAGCACAATTTGGTGTGGGCGCACAGGCCTCAGTGAACCTGGAGCAGGCCTCAGAGGACTGAATCATGGGCAGTGGTGGCAGTTTGCCGGCTTCTCAACCCATAAACACTAAAGACAACTTAGAAGGTCAGTAGTAAAAGTCTGTTTCAGCAGTGGTGAGAGAGAAGAACAATAATCTAAGCTCTAGTCCCCAAGACTGGCCTCAGGGCAATGGCTGCACCCAGAGCTTCCAGCCCACAGACTGAGAGGAAATCAAGTGGCTGATCAGAGGGAGATTGTGGGGATCTCTCTGCTGGTGTAGGATTCTCTTGCTTTGCCCCTGCTTGGATCTGGGTCACAGTTATGGGTGGCAGTCCTGGGGCAAGGAGGAGTGCTGGCATGGTAGAGCTTCTTGTGGCTATGGAGAGGAAATCCTCCTCACAGTTCCAGGACAGAAAAGAGTACTTGTGGTCACTCATAGTCCAGAGCACAGGCCAGCAAAGAGAGTGAACACCTCGCTCTTGATCATAGCACCTTGGAAGAACTGAAAATTTACAGGTCCCTAGAAGTATCTCTGAAAACAGTTGTACAAAACCCCCAAAGCTTGGGACAGTACATTCTCCACACTGGGAACAGACCCCTACCTTAACAAAGAGTTTATAACTCAAGTAATTGACTGGAATCACAAACAAAAAGCACAAAAAGAGTCAGACTATAGAAAACTTACTTTGGTGACAAAGAAGATCAAAGCATACAACCAGAAGAAGACAACAAAGTCAAAGCTCCTACATCCAAAGCCTCCAAAAAAAGTTATGAATTGGTCCCAGGCCATGGAAGAGCTCAAAAAGGATTTTGAGAAGCAAGTAAAAGAAGTAGAGGAAAAACTGAGAGTGATGCAACAAAATCATGAAAAACAAGTCAACAGCTTGCTAAAGGAGACCCAAAAAAATACTGAAGAAAATATCACCTTAAAAAATAGTCTCACCCAAATGTCAAAAGAGGTCCAAAAAGCCAATGAGGAGAAGAATGCCCTCAAAAGCAAAATTGGCCAAATGGAAAAGGAAGTCCAAAGGTTTACTAAGGAAAACACTTCCTTAAAAATTAGCATGGAGCAATTGGAAGCTAGTGACTTTATGAGAAATCAAGGCACTGCAAAAAAAAAATCCAAAAGAATGAAAAAATCAAAAACAATGTGAAATATCTCTTTGGAAAAACAACTGACCTGTAAAATAGATTGAGGAGAGAAAATTCAAAAATTATTGGACTACCTGAAAACCACGATCAAAAAGAAAGAACTTAGACATCATCTTTCAAGAAATTGTCAAGGAAAACTGCCCTGATATTTTAGAACCAGAGGGCAAAATAGAAATGGAAAGAATCCACTGATCATCTCCTGAAAGAGATCCCCAAAGGAAACCTCCTAGGAATATTGTAGCCAAATTCCAGATTTCTCTGGTCTAGGAGAAAATACTGCAAGCAGGCAGAAAGAAACAATTCAAGTATTGAGGAAACACAATCAGAATAACACAAGATTTAGCTGCTTCTACATTAATGGACTGCAGGGCATAGAATATAATATTCTGGAGGTCAAAAAGGATAAGATTACAACCAAGAATCACCTATGTAGCAAAACTGAGTATAATCCTTCAGGGGCAAAAATGGTCATTCAGTGAAATAGGGGACTTTCAAGCATTCTTGATGAAAAGACCAGAACTGAATAGAAAATTTGACTTTCAAATACAAGACTCAAGTGAAGCATGAAAGAGGTAAGCAGGAAAGAGAAATCATAAGAGACTTATTAAGGTTAAACTGTTTACCTTCCTGCATGGAAAGATGATATTTGTAACTCATGAGTCCTTTGTAAGTATTAGGGTAGTGGGAGGGGGAAAATTATATATATGTAGATAGATAGATAGATAGATGGATGGATGGATAGATAGATAGATAGATAGATAGATAAAGGCACAGGGTGAGTTGAAGATGAAAGGGTGATATCTTGAAAATAAAATTAAGGGGTGAGAGAGGGTTATACTGGGAGAAGGAGAAAGGGTGAGATAGAATGGGGTAAATTATCTCACATGAAACAGACAAGCAAAGGCTTTTAACAATGGAGGGGAAATGGGGGAAGGTGAGAGGGAATGAGTGAATCTTATTCTCATAGGATTTGGCTTAAGGAGGGAATAACATACACAATGGAGTATGGAAATCTATCTTGCCCTACAGGAAAATAAGGGGGAAGGGACCAAGAGAGCAGGGAGATGAGAGAGGGGAGGGTAGATAATAAATGTTGGGGGAGGGGATAATCAGAAGCAAACACTTCTGAGGAGGGACAGGGTCAAATGAGAGGATAGAATAAATGGGGGTGGGATAGGATGAAGGAAAATATACTTAGTCTTTTTTTCACAACATGACTACTATGGAAGTGTTTTGCATGACTACACATGTATAACCTGTGTAGAGTTGCTTGTCTTTTCAATGAGGGTGGGTGAGGAGGGAGGAAGGAAGAAAATTTTTAGCCCAAAGTTTTAAAAACACATGTTAAAAAAGTTGTTTTCACTTGCAACAGGGAAATAAGAATTACAGGAAGTGGGATATTGACATATATCCTGTGTTACAGGAAAATAGAAGGGGTAAGGGATAAGAGAAGGAGGGCAGAGATAGAAGGGAGGGCAGATTAGTGAAAGGGGTATACAGAATGTATGCCATCTTGGGGTGGGGGGAGGAATCAGATGGGGAGAAAATTTGGAACTCAAAATCTTGGGGAAATGAATGTTGAGAACTAAAAATGAATAAATTTTTAAAAATTAAAAATTAAAAAATAAAATAAAAAAATAATTCATATCAAGAACCCTACTTGCCCATTAGGGACATACATCTCTATTTGTGAAGTAATATTTCTTCCTTAAATGACCAATAACAATGTACAGAAAATCCATTATCCCACCATCTTTTAAGTTGTAACAAAGTGAGTTTTCTTCCCATGACAATTCTCTTAAGATGTTTTGGGGTCTGTATATCTGAAGATCTTCAGGTGAAGACTAGATGACATTTGTCAGAGATAGAGAAGTGTTCTTGGATCACTTGAATTGAATAACCTTTAGGTTCTTTTCAGATTCTCAAAGGTTATAATAAAGTCATAAAGGATCTTAGAGATGCCACAAAAACTAATAGGTTGGGAATAGATACTAGCTGTAGAATTAAGAAAACTGAGATTGCTTTTGAGCTTTCTGTAATTTTGGGATAAGTTAATGTAACTGGCAATCAGGTTTTTTTTTAATCTATAAAGTAATAAGGTTGCACAGAATGACCTCAAGGGTCGCTTCCAGTTCTCAAGCTGTGATCTTTTGATCCTTTACTTTAAAATAAGAAAATCAAATCAAGAAAGATGAAGTTACTTGGCTATAGCCTTACAAATAGTAGCATCAGAGTGAAGGTTCAAACCTACATCTTCTAATTACAAATCCATTGTTATTTCTATTACTTAATATTCTATGATTCTGTGGTATTCAACACCATTTCATTCTGCAGAACAGCCATAACAACTGTGAAAATGCCACTACTAGAAACTTACATCTTGAACCATTCCTTCCTTCTTTTCTCTATCCCTCCCTCCCTTTCTTTCTCCCTTCCTTCCTTTTTTCTTTCCTGTCTCTCTCTCTCATTCCTATTTCCAATAGACATTCAATCTGATCAGTGGAATCAATGTTGTCCTTGGTGCAGAAATAACTGGGTTTTAAAATAGATATTTATAGAATAATATAATTACTGTTTGAGATTAGTGGGACCTTTAGTCACTATAGGAAGGTGTACTGCCTATGTAATTCAGTTCCTAAAAAAATAAATCTGGGGTATATAGGACATCATTTGAACTTTCTGTCAAGATGTATATGGATATTGGCTCAAATACTTTGCAAAGGGATTTTATTAACAGCTAGTGACCACCAAATCGACTAGCCATATCATCTTGAGAAGATTTGAATATGCTAGTCTGAGTTATGACTATATTTTGGAGATATTTCCTCAAAGAACACTTTTCCCAAAGTCTCTCTTTTCAAAGTAACTAGATGTGTATATCCTATTTTGGGGGTTGGGTTTGCAGTCACCATAGAAGAAATGATCTCCCTTTAGAGCATCCCAGAGAATTAGTACCATCCTGGAAACCCATTGGTCTTTGCGTACATTATATCCCTCAAGACAGTCATTAGATTCATGTTGGGTTAGCAGAATTTCACAGTCTAGAATACAGATTCATTTACAAATACAGATTCATTTACGAATATTAACTCTTAGATACATCCAAAAGAGAACAGACTGCATCTCCAAAAAACAAAAGGGCAGGGGAGTAGAATAGTGGGAGGGAGGGTGGATGAAACAGAGAGGCAATAGTTAGTAATGCAGTTAGGTGGCATAGTGTAAAGGTAGTGCAGGTACAGGATTTGCGGTCAAAAAGGCTATAGTTGGAGAACTGTTTCAATGACTCATTACCTCTGTAAAACTAGTTAGTTATTTCTCTTATTTCTGTCATTTTTTATCTGTAAAATGTCTCTAATGATATCACCTATCTCATAGTAATATGAGGATAAAATGAGATTAGATAGATAATATATATACATACACACTTATGTGCATATATACATTCATATATATATATATATATAAGTATATAGTGCTTTATAAATCTTAAAGTGCCATATAAATATTTACTATTATTTTTATTTGTGGTTGTCATTTTTCAGTCATGACCATTTCTTTGGACTTTTCTTGGCAGAGATCCTGGAGTGGTTTATCATTTCCTTATCTGGCATAGTTTATAGATGAGGAACTGAGACAAATAGAGTTAAATGACTTGCTCAGGGTCATATAGTTAATAAGTGTCTGAGGCCAGATTTGAACTTACAAAATTGAGTCTTCCTAATTTCATACATGGAACTCAATCCACTGTGCCACCTAGCTATCATTATTGTTATTATCATTATTATCTTTCCATAACAAATTCATTGGGTCATAGATATAGAGCTGAAAGAAAAGTGGACGTTATTTAGTATTAACCTATCATTTTTAACCAGAGGAAACTGAAGATCATGTAAGATAAAATAAATTGTGGCCCCAAACCACAATTATTAAGTAGCAAAAACAAAATTCAAACCCAGATCTTTTGACTTGACTTCAAGGTAATCTTAAATATTTATTCAGCTCCTAGTTTGTACGAAGAACTTTTTTGTCAGTGAATGGTATAAAGAATATGTGTGTATGTGTGTTTGTACATATACTTGTCATAATTACAATTGTTAAGAATCTGACTTTTCAATCAATGCCAATATATCAGTGTTCTTTCTTGTTTACCATAACTGCATCCCTCTTACATTTCTTTTTAAGACAAAGAGAATCATTACAAATTACAAGGACATATAAATCATCTGATATCATCTAGGCAAATCTTCTTAGTTTACTGCTGGAAAATTCTGATTCAAAAGGTTGTTATTTGCCCAAGACCACACATAAAATGGATACTAAAGCCAAGATTTGAACACAGTTATAATAACTTCAAATCCAGAGTTATTTGTGCTTCAGTTTATCGTATTTATCTTTTAAAAAGTACAGTGTTCCACCCTAATTGTTCTGTAAAAGAATTGTTTGTCTACTGTTTGTTTACAATATAGCCTTGTTCAATGTCCTTTCTAAGGCTTGAACTTTTCACTAGATGGGAAATACTGGACAGATTCAGAATGGTTTTGGATAGATGTTGGATTCATTTATTTTTTAAAAGACTTTCACTGTGAAGTCATCATAAAATCATGGGGTTTGTGAATAATCCAAGAATTGATACGGAAGGTAGATTTGCTCTGTGTACTTCTATCCTGAGCAGAATGGACACAATGTGTTCTATGTAGTTATTGTTCATTATTCAGAAATTAACAAATATTCATTTGATTATTTTATCAGAGAGAGTCAACTGCATCTAGGGGATATAGGACTAGAGACATGTAAACAGTAGAACCCCATGTGTTCAGGGAGGTTTTGCCTCTCATTTTTGATATTTTATATAGTTATCATATGATGCTGCCTCTGTCTGCTTCCCCTCAAGTTATCCATGAGAGTGATTCTAGCCTGGAAAACACCAGATACAAGATAGCAGAAGAAATTAGATCAATCTTGACAAGTTTTTCAAATAAGGCAATATTTGGAGAATTTCATTATGTTGCTGCTAATAGTTCTCTCTATTTAGCACATTTAGGTAAACACCAGGTAGGTTTTCAACAAAGCTCAAACCATTTCCATAAACCATTCGAGCTTCTCCAAAATGAGATACAGGTCTTTTTCGGCAACAGTTTGACAATTCAACTTGCCAGGGAATTATTTTCACCATTTGCAAAGAGCCTTTTAATTGTAGCTGAATTTGAGAAAATAAAATATGTTTGAGAATGTGAGAGATGTAGGTCCCTCAGATAATAGAATAGGAGATCAGAAAGGGAAAAGATATATATATATATATATATATATGTCTACAGCCAGGAAAGGCTCCTGAAATAAACAAGTTTAAAGAAGAAAAAGTCTCCAAAATAAACAGGACCAAATTTATTTAAGTGCAAATTTGGCAGTAGGTTTATCCTTGATAGAGTAGGAGAAATCAAATGCATCCTACCTTCATATTTTACATGTAATATGTATTTGATTAATATTTATTGAATAAAAAATAATTGAGGCAAAGAAATGGGAGTTTTGAGCTCAAAGCTGTTCTTCAAATTCATCTCCTTACCTTTAATCTTTCATTTCCAAGTCATCTTTAACACAGTTATGACAGTCTGATTTCCAATGCACAGGTCATACCCTTGCTCATAAAACTTCAATGGCTCCATGAAGCTGCAAAAAAAAATGCATACTCCATAACCTCAAATGCAAGGTCTGTCCTAATCTGGTTCCAACTTACTTTTCCAATCTAATTACTTATGACTTTATTTCACACACAATTCCTTCTGACCAAAGTAAAATACATGAAGTTCCTATTTCTTAAGAATATTCCCTTCTCATTTCCCCAGAGTAGGACAGTGGGAAAACATTGGATTTGAATTTAGGAAGCTTTAGTCCAAATCTTACATCTGTCATTTTCTTCTATGTGTGTGAACATGGGTAAGCCATTTAATCTCCATAGGTCTTATGTAAAATAGAGGGATTGGTCTACATGGGTTTCAGAGGCCCTATCTAACCATATATCTATGATGCTATGTTGAAAAACCCTTATTGATCAATCAATCAATCAACCCATATTTATTAAGCACTTCTTATATGACAGATAATTTGCTGGTGCTGGGAACACAAAGATAAAAAGGTAAAGATGTTCTTCCCATAAGAAGTTTCATTTTATCTGTAAAAATGTGTACACACATAAGTATACGTAAAACACATTTTAAAATGAGTACAAGATATTTTTAGTGGAGGCAAAGGGCAGAATAAAAAATGTGGGAAAAAGGAAAAAACTTTATGTAAGTAGTAGAGCTTGAGTAGCCCTATTAAGTAATTGAGGGATCATAAAATGTGGAAGTCATTGGGCAGGTGCATTCCAGCCATAATGGATAGAATTCAGGAAGACAGCGAGATAAGAGATGGAATGGCTTCTCTGAGCAACACCAAGACCAGCTGAGGATCCACATCCCTCCTCAGTGCACATTTTTATGAAACCATAATTGATCCCCAGAGACACAAGTAACCTCTCCCTCCTCACATTGATCTTAAGGACTTTAGCTTAAGTTGATGGTCTTCCCCAAACACACTCTGCTTTCTATCGTATATACCTACCTCTGTGCATTCTGGATTTTTCCCTTCTGAGAATCCCAACTCTCAACAGGGGATTCTGCATCATTTTTTTTATCTTGATTTCCTACAATTATCTTTTTGAGAGCCTGGAAGATATGTAAACTTTCACTGTTTAGTTGCTGTAAGAAAGGGAAGTGGTCTTAAATCCTTGTTCCATTCCATGGGATTGTTAGAAAGATGAGTGCATGGCAACATGGTACAATTGAAGAAATAATAGCCCCAGAGTCAGAAGATAAAGGCTTAAATCCTATCTCTGATGCTGACTTTCACTGAGACCTTGGTCAAATCACTCTAGGACTCATTTTTCTCAATTTTAAAACAAGGGAGTTGACGTGATTCATAGGATTGGTTATTACATATATGTTACCCATCTCTGACAGAAAGGTGATCAACTCAGCATACAGATTGAGACATGCATTTCTGGTGGTCATAATCAATGTGGGAATTTATTTTAATTGATTATGCTTTTTTGTTACAAGGGTGTTTTTTTTTTTATTTTTTTCTAATGTCCATATGCCTATCTTAAAGGCTTACTGCATGTCAAACACCAAGCCAAAGGCTTGGGCTACAAAGCAAGGCATAAGACAATCCTTGCTTTCAGAAAACTCTCAATCTAATAGGGGAAGACAACAAATGAAAAAAAAGCTGAAAAGTAGCGTGAGAGGTGTGGGAGGATAGTACTTTATATGTAGGGTATATAATGAAATCCTGCAACTAGGATGGACAATAATTTGAGGGGCTGTGAACTAGAGGTGATATCTTGCAAATGATGTGTTTTTGGAGATCATGAAGTCCAGAAGAGCAGCCAGGTAGGAGATGAAATAGTTAAAATGAATAATGTAGTTTGGCAAGTAGGAGGAAGATGAAATATATTTTTGTTAATTAAAAATAAAAGTAAATTTTAAATAAATTTTAAAAGTAAAATGGTTGGGCCAGGTGATTTCTGAGGTCCTTTTCATTGCATTCCTCCTTAGATCTACAATCTGAGGCAGAGTAGAGAGAGCTGTGTGAAAGCTTCATTGAAATACATCTCCCCTTCCTGGGAACGATAACAGAATTAAATGTCAGTGTTTGGTGTATGAAGCCCTTTCCTCACAAGCGCCCTCTCATACGTATATTTTGTCAGTGGGCTAGAAATTAAGAGCACTGTCCTAGGAGCATAGGCAAACATACGGATTTGATAAGCATGATTCTGAAAGTATGTGATGAAGCAGAATTCAGAGGCTTGGTTTCCTTTTCAGAGAATATAGCAAGATGTTATGATGGTTTCCTGTTCATTTGCTACCTTGTAAATGAAAAGCCTTTTGGTTAGCTGATTAGCCAGAATTTAATATGCCTAAAAGATAGTAACCACACAAATATTTATTTTCCCTTCCTTGGTGGCAAGTAAAGAGACTGAAATGTTATGAGTCTCTATGTAGGGAAGGAACCCCATGTCCTCTCTCACCAGAAATGCTGCCAAGGTTCAATCATTGGTTGTGACTGAAAAAGGTAGGACCAATGCCAATAGCCTACTTTCTATAGCTAGGTCAACAGGAAACCACGAAGACATAGTCTTGCCACTGCTTTTGTCTCTGTTGTGTGTATTCTTTCTTTCCTGCTCAAAGTAGCTGAAACCAAATGATATATAAAAGATTAGAAAAATCATCTTTCAGAGTCACAGGAATTATAGCCCATTCCAGGACCCATGCCAGATCTTGATGACTCCAAGTTTAACATTCTATCAACTGTACCTTCAATGAATGATGTTGATAACCAGTCAGTCTCCAAGTATCTATTTCCACCATTGGTCTTTCTAATACACAATATTTTTCTTTGTAGAGTGACATGTTTCTTAGGCTATTGTATCCAATAATCTTTAGAATCCAGGTTATGTGTGACTCTACATCTTCATTGCCTCTTGAAATAGATTTTAATATTTGAACATGACCAATGTGGGAGTTCAGTTTGCAGGATTAAGCATATGTGTTGTAAGGTTGTTGTTGTTTTTCTGTCATTTTTTAAATTTACCAATTGGAATAGGGACAATGGGAATGAAAGACAATGCTCATGAAATTAGTTTTAAAAAAGGAAAGAAGTTGTATATTGGACACTATGACATTTTTTACTATTATGAATAATTATCAATTTGGAGGGGGTGGTGGATGTACTGTACAATTGTCATAGTAATTTTATTCTGGGATGAGCTGATATCAGGAAATTAACAGCAACTATTCACTGGCAAAAATAAATAAATAAATACAATAAAACACTGCAATAGAAAGTAATAATGGTTGTTTGTATAGTGGCAACAATTAACATTCATTTCTTTAAAGTCTGCGAGGCCATTCACATATATTATTTTATTTGAACCTCACAATAATCAGTAAGGCAATCTCTGTAGTTGTTACTATTGAGGGGACTTATCTTTGCCTCTTCACTTCTCCTTGACAGTCAGTGTAAATAGGGTTGAATCAGAAAACCCAGCAGGTTTCACTTCTTCCCTCTGATATTTGCTAGTTCTATGACAACTTGCAAGTCACTTAAAATATCCAAACCTATTTTCTTCATCAGAAAATAAGGAGGTTAACAACACCTCCACAAAGGCTGCTGAAAAGTTTCTGAGACAATGTCTATGAAGTGTTTTGCAAACTTTAAAGCATTACATCATTTCCATTAATGATTACTTTTTTAAATTTCTTTCACTATACATTGGTTGACTTCCCTTGGGCTCACTCCAGCACACTTTTCTGAATTTTACTATCTATGAATGAATACTTCTGATCTGATTTCTATATGAAATGATCTAAATTGATCTGAAAAATAACTTATCCATTTGGAGACACCAACAAGCATTTTAGACATAGGTATCTCTTTAAGCTATTTGGATTTATTCTAAGTTTCCTCTTATTATTATTATTATTAATTTTAGGTGAATGAAAGGCCTAATTGTGGTCTATTTTTTGTTTATTTTGTTTGTTTGTTTGTTTGTTTATCCTGAAACAATGCTGACCAGCTATAGCTTAGCCAATTTTTATGGAAGGTGTAGTGAAGAGGTCTCAAGATCTTGAGGACTCAAGATTAAATTCTATATCTGATTTTCACTATCTGTGTAAAATTTGGCAACTCCTATATTATCCCATTTTAAAGATTAGAAAATTAGAGTCAAGCAAAAAAGAGTGACTTGTCCAAGGACACACAACTAGGAAATAACAGGGGTTTAACCTGAAATCAGTCTTCTTTCTGACTCCAAAATCTGTTCTTTTCTTGTACCTCAAATTATTCTGTAGTTCCTTGCTGCATTCAGGTTTTGTTTTGTTCTCCAATGAAAGTAAAGTCACTGAATGATGGATTATATTATGTGTTCATATTTTCCAAATCTAGCACAGATACTAAATTGTGGGTTTAGATAGGGTACCACCTCATGCTTTCTCTCTGCCTACAACTAACATACCAGTTTTGCTTCTGACCACTGCCTCCCTCAATCTGCCCTTTCTTCTATCAGCCTCCCTTTCTCTCCCCTTTCCCCTTCTACTTCTGCTCTCTCTTCTGCCCTCCAGGCAGTGATAAATCTTGTTCCTCCCTTGTGCAGTTTCCTGAGTAAATAGAGTATCTGCAAGGGTAAATTGCACAGTGGGATTGTCATTAGGGAAGCCAACTTTGAAATATTCATTGGAATTATTTTTCTACAATCCATCTTGATGCATTAAGTAGTTCCTCTCCAAAACAAAACAACATAATACAAGTGCTAAATAAGCAGAGAGTTACTTTAGTGGCATTTAGGCTGTGCAAATAAAAAGAAACCTACAAATTCCTTCATTTATTTTTTTATTCAAAAGGATATTTTATTTTTTAATTTGATAAACATTTTGAGAAGGTGATATTTTTCTATTCATTTGCTAGGTTATTAGAAACAGCATATTTCTGGTTCCTTGTCTAGGTTTTTCAATATATTAACTAAATAAACATTTATTGAGACCATATTATGGGCAAGAAAATTGCTCAGTGTTGCAGAAAGATGCAAAGATGAATAAGTCTTTTTATTGTTGTTGTTGTTGATGTTTAATTGTCTTTCAGTTGTGTCTAACTCTTTGTGACCCCTTTGGGAGTTTTCTAGGCAGAAATAATGGAATGAGTTGCCATTTCCTACTCCAGCTCACTTTACAGATGAACAAACTGAGGCTAACTCAGTTAAGTGACTTGCCTAGAGTTACAAAGCTAGTAAGCACCTGAGGCCAGATTTGAACTCAAAATATGAGTCATCCTGACTCTAGGCATAGTGCTGTATTCACTGTGCCACCTAACTGTCCATTGAATAAGTCATACCACCACATTATAGTGACATAATTTTAATCATTATCTGAAAAAGGATGGATTTAGTATTTCTTCTTTTCTGCATTTGATTGTGAGATTTTCATGTCCTAATATGTGGTTAATTTTTGTGTATGTCCCATGTACTGATGAGAAAAAGGTATATTCCTTTCTATGCCCATTCAATTTTCTTTAGAGGTCTATTGTATCTAAGTTTTCTGAAATCATATTCATCCGCTCAACTTTTTTCTTGTTTATTGTGTGTTTAGATTTATCTAGTTCTGAGAGGGGGAGGTTGAGGTTCTCCGCTAGTATTGTTTTGCTGTGTATGTCTTCCTGTAACTCACTTAACTTCTCCTCTCAGAATTTGATGCTGCATCACTTGGAGCATATATGGTTAGTATTGATAATACTTCATTGTCTATGGAATCATTTAGCAAGATGTAGTTTCCTTTCATATTTCTTTTAATTAGATATAACTTTGCTTTTGCTTTGTCCGAGGTCAGAATTGCTACTCATGTTTTTTTTTTTTTGTTTTTGTTTTTGTTTTGTTTTGTTTTTTTACTTCTGCTGAAACATAATATATTATGCTCCAGTCTTTTATACTTACTCTGTGTGTACCTCTCTGCTTCAAATGTATTTCTTGTAAACAACATATTATAGGATTTGTTTTTTTTAATCCACCTTGCTATCTGCTTCCATTTTATAAGACAATTCATCCCATTCACATTCACAGTTATGATTGCTAACAGCATATTTCCCTCTATTTTCCCCTTGTTTATACTTTTCTTTCTCCTTTCTCCCTTTTCCTCCTGACCAGTGTTTTGCTTCTGACCACTGCCTCCCTCAGTCTGCCCTCTCTTCTATCAGCCTCCCTTTCTTTCCCCTTTCCCCTTCTCCTTCTGCCCTCTCTTCTGCCTTCCATTCTATTAGCACCCTGACTTTTCCTTTTCTTTCCCTTTTGTCCTCCTACTTCTCTATAGGGTAAGATAAAATTCTATACCCAACTAAATATGTATGTTATTCTGTCTTAGGGGAAAACTTGATGAGAGTAAGGTTCAAACAATGCTCAACCCCCCCTTCTTTCTCTCTACCATAAATAGGGCTATTGTACCTCTTTATGTGATGTAATTTACCCTATTGTCCTCTCACTTTTCTTCCTGTACAATCCTTTTTTTCACCCCTTAACTTTTTTTTAATATATATCATCACATCAAAGTTAACTTATACCCATACCTGGGGCAGCTAGATGGCACAGTGGATAGAGCACTAGCCCTAAAATCAGAAGAACCTGAGTTCAAATGTGGCCTCAGACCAAACACTTGACACTTACTAGTTGTGTGACCCTGGTCAAGTCACTTAACCCCAATTGACTAAAAATAAAAAGTAAAAAAAAATTATACCCATACCCTCTGTTTGTGTATACTCCTTCTAACTGCACTAATAGAGAGATAGTTCTCAAGAGTTACAAGTATAAACTTCCCTTGTAAATAAAAGTTTAAATCTTATTTGACTAACTTTTGTTTTTCTCTCCTGTTTGCCTTTTTATGCTTCTCTTGAACCTTGTATTTGAAGATCAAATTTTCTGTTCAGCTCTGATCTTTTCATCAGGAATGTTTGAAAATATCTTATTTCATGCAATGTTTTCTTTTTCCCTGAAACATTATGTTCAGTTTTGCTGGGTAGTTGATTCTTGATTGTAATCCAAGCTCCTTTGCCTCCCAGAATATCATATTCTAAGACCTCCTATCCTTTCATGTAGCAACTACTAAGTCCTATGTAATGCTGACTGTGGCACCTTGATATTTGAATTGTTTTTTTCTGGCTACTTGCAGTATTTTTTCCTTGACCTAATAATTCTAGAATTTGGCTATAACATCCCTTTGAGTTTTCATTTTGAGATTTTTTTTTCAGGAGGTGATCAGTAGATCCTTTTAATGACTATTTTACCTTCTGGTTCTAGGATATCAGGGCAGTTTTAAGTTGACAATTTCTTCAAAGATGCTGTCCAGACTCTTAATTTATTTTAAACTTAAATACAAAAACTTAAATATGTAATAAGAAAAAGAGAAAAAATTATTATAAACTTAAATAATAAAACTTAAATGCAGACTTCCAGGAGCCAAGATGGTGGAATAATCAGCAAGTTGCTCTCACTCTCCCTTATTGATCTTGAAAATCCCAGAAAATATAACCCCAGGAAAAATTCTGGAAAACTGGAGCCAGCAGAAAGATGGGGGGGTGGCAGTAGATTTTTTTTCTTTTTTGCTCATAAGGCTACAGGGATTAATGACAAAGGTCCCTCTTGCTGTGGCTGAAAGAGACCAGTACAGAATAACAGGCTTTCCAGTAAGCCCCACCTCAGAAAATCAGTGGGAGATCCTGGGCCCCAGGGAGACGGAGAGGGCAAGAATCAATGTTAGGGATCCTACCTCCCCCCCAAGTTTTGGCACAGCCAGGGGAAACAGCAGATACCAGTGTGGAGAACCACCACTTGGGTGGTGGATGGCGTCCACAGGTGTCTGAGCCTCTGAGCCTACCTGTGCTCTAGCACAGCTCCAGGTAAGGAGGTGACCTCCAGGAGCCTGACTACCCCACACCCATACCACACCGTGTGAGCTTCAATGTAACCCCAGGGAGATGCAGAAAAGAACCCACCTGGCCTCAGCACACATCTGGCACCACCATTAGCTCTAGCTCAGCACCAGGAAAGCTACAGCCTCTACAGGCTCCAACTGACAGAACCTGAGGCCCCAGCACACATTGTAAGTAACCAGGATGCTAGGCCCCACCACAGAAAAGTGTGGGACAATGTCCCCTTTGCCCCAGAAGCAGAGATCAATTTTAAAAGCCAGGAAAAATGCAAATACCATGAGCAAAAAACAACATAGAAAAACAAAGACCATGGATTCTTACTGCAGGGACAAAACAAAAAACAAATTTAAAGGGCAGAGCCAAGATGGCAGAGGGAAAGCAGTGACTTGCTGGAGCTTTCCCCCCAGACCACTCCAGATACCTGTTAAAAAATGACTCTAAGCAAATTCTGAAGCAGCAGAACCCACAAAAAGACAGAGTGAAAAAAATCTCCAGAAAAAGAGAGCCTGAATGGTTGATCAAGAAGGTATATCTCGCCTGGCAGGGAGAGGAGCACAGTTTGGTGTGGGTGCATAGGCTACAGCAAACCTGAAACAGGTCCCAAAGGACTGAATCACAGGACCTTGTGGCAGTTTCCAGATTTCTAAACCCATGAACGCTAAAGACAACTTGGAATATCAGTGGGAAAAGTCTGTGACTCTGGTGAGAGAAGGAGCTAGATCTCAGCCGCACTTGGGGGCTGCAGCTGTTCCCTGAGCTTCTGGCCCACAGACTGAGGGGGAATCGAGTAGCTGATCAGAGGGGGATTGCAAGGATCTCTCTGTTGTTGCAGGATTCTCTTGCTTTGCCTGTGCTTGGATCTTGGTCACAGTTCTGGGTGGTGATCCTGGGGTGAGGAGGAGCGCTGGTATGGTGAAGCTTATAGTGGCTGCGGAAAGGAAACCCTCCTCACAGTTCCAAGACAGAAAAGAGTGCTCATAGACCAGAGTACAGGCCGGGAAAGGAGTAAACACCTAGCCCTTGATCATAGCACCTCAGAAGAACTGAAAATTTATAGGTCTCTAGAATTTTCTGTGAAAATTGCTGCACAAAATGACTGAAGCTTGGGGCAGTACATTCTCCACACTGGAAACAGACTCCTACCTTAACAAAGAGTTTATAACTCAAGTAATTGGTCAGTATCATGAGCAAGCAGCACGAAGAGTCATATTATATTATCCTAGTTTGGTGACAAAGAAGATCAAAATATACAACCAGAAGAAGACAATGAAGCCAAAGCTCCTACATCCAAAGCCTCCTAGAAAAATATGAATTAGTTCCAGGCTTTGGAAGGGCTCAAAAAGGATTTTGAGAAGCAAGTAAGAGAAGTAGAAGAAAAACTGAGAGTGATGCTAAAGGAGGCCCAAAAAAAAAATACTGAAGAAAATAACAACTTAAAAAATAGCCTAACTCAAATGGCAAAAGAGGTCCAAAAAGCGAATGAGGAGAAGAATGCCCTAAAAAGCAAAATTGGCCAAAAGGAAAAGGAAGTCCAAAAGATTACTGAAGAAAATACTTCATTAAAAACTAGAATGGAGAAATTGGAAGCTAGTGACAATTTGAGAAATCAAGGCACTGTAAAACAAATCCAAAAGAATGAAAAAATAGAAAACAATGTGAAATATCTCATTGGAAAAACAACTGACCTGGAAAATAGATCCAGGAGAGAGAACTTAAAAATTATTGGACTATCTGAAAGCCATGATCAAAAAAAAAAAAAAGCCTAGACATCATCTTTCAAGAAATTATCCAGGAAAACTGCCCTGATAGTTTAGAACCAGAAGGCAAAATAGAAATGGAAAGAATCCATCAATCACCTCCTGAAAGAGATCCCTAAAGGAAAACTTCTAGGAATGTTGTAGCCAAATTCCAGAACTCCCTATTGCAAGCAGCCAGAAGGAAACAATCCAAGTATTGTGGAAACATAATCAGGATAACACAAGATTTAGCAGCTTCTACATTAAGAGTTCAGAGGGCATGGAGTATGATATTCTGAAGGGCAAAGGAGATAGGACTACAACCTAGAATCACCTACCCAGCAAAACTGAGTATAATCCTTCAGGGTAAAAAATGGTCATTCAATGAAATAGGGGACTTTCAAGCATTCCTGTGGAAAAGACCAGAGCTGAATGGAAAATCTCACCTTCAAATACAAGACTCAAGTGAAACATGGAAGAGGTAAAAAGGAAAGAGAAATCATAGGAGACTTATTACGGTTGAACTGTTTACATTCCTGCAGGGAAAGATGATATTTGTAACTCATGAGTCCTTTGTCAGTATTAGGGTAGTGGGAGGGAAAATATTATATGTATGTATAGATAGATAGATAGATAGATAGATAGATAGATAGATAGATAGATAGA
>NW_020954615.1:11123290-11129015 GCF_900497805.2 Vombatus ursinus | reverse complement strand
AGATAGATAGATAGATAGATAGATAGATAGATAGATAGATAGATAGAGGGCACAGAGTGAGTTGAAGATGAAAGGGTGATATCTGGAAAATAAAATTAAGGGGTGAGAGAGGATTATACTGGGAGGAGAAAGGGAGAAGTAGAATGGGATAAATTATCTCACATGAATCAATACATGAAACAGACAAGAAAAGGCTTTTACAGTGGAGGGGAAATGGGGGAAGGTGAGAAGGAATGAGTGAATCTTATTCTCATAGGATTTGGCTTGAGGAGGGAATAACATACACAATGGGGTATGGAAATCCATCTTACCCTACAGGAAAATCAGGAGGGAATGGGACAGGAGAGCAGGGGGTTGATAGAAGGGAGGGCAGATTGGGGGAGGGGATTATCAAAAGCAAATACTTCTAAGGAGGCACAGGGTCAAAAGAGAGAATAGAATAAATTGGGGGTAGGATAGGATGAAGGGAAATATACCTAGTTTTTTCCACAACATGACTGCTGTGGAAGTGTTTTGCATGACTACACATCTATAACCTGTATTGAGATGCTTGCTTTTTCAATGAGGGTGGGTAGGGAGGGAGAAAGGGAGCAAATTTGTAACCCAAAGTTTTAAAAACACATGTTAAGAATAAAAAGGTAAAATAAAATAAAAAATCATACTTTTACAAAAAGAAAACAAATTTAGGAGGACAGCATTGTCAATATTGTCACATCTGAAACCTTTTAGGTGAATATGAGCTGGTCTCAAGCCAAAAAGCCTTCTTGAAAGAGCTCAAGGAGGATTCTAAAAGTCAAATTAGAGAGGTAGAAGAAAAATTGAAAAATTTCTTCTTTTAAATTAATTTAATTATGTTTAGTTTTCATCATTCACTTCCACAAGAGTTTGAGTTCCAAATTTTCTCCCCATCTTGTCCCTGCCCCCATTTGAAAATGGCATGCATTCTGAATACCCCTAATCTGCCTTTCCTTCTATCTCTCTCCCCTTTCTCTTATCTCCTTCCCCTTCAATTTTCCTGTAGGTCAGGATAGATTTCTATACCTCATTTCTTGTATATCTTATTTCCCAGTCACATGGGAAAACATTTTTTTTATCTTTTGTTTTTAAAATTTTGGGTTCCAAATTTTCTCCCTTCCTCCCTCCCCACCCACCCTCATTGAAAAGGCAAGCAACTTGATACAGGTTATACTTGTGTAGTCATGCAAAACTCTCCCATGGTAGTCATGCTGTGGAAAACTAACTATATTTTCCTTAATCCTGTCTCCTGCCCTCCCATTTGTTCTATTCTCTCTTTTGACCCTGTCCCTCCTTAGAAGTGTTTGCTTCTGATTACCCCCTCCCCCAATCTGCCCTCCCCTCTATCATCCTCCTGATCTCTTGTCCCTGTCACCCCTATTTTCTGTAGGGTAAGATAGATTTCCATACCCAATTGAATGTGTATGTTATTCTCTCCTTAAGACAAATTCTGTGAGAATAAGATTCACTCATTCCCTCTCACCTTCCCCCATTTCTCCTTCACTGTAAAAGCCTTTTTCATCTGTTTTATGTGAGATAACTTACTTTATTCTACATTTCCCATTCTTTCTCCCAGTATAATCCTCTTTCACCCCTTAATTTTATTCTCCAGATATCACTCCTACAAATATCATCTTTCAATGCAGAATGTAAACAGTTCAACCTTAACAAGTCTCTTATGATTTCTCTTTCATGTTCACCTCTTCATGTTTCTCTTGAGTCTTGTATCTGAAAGCCAAATTTTCTACTCGGCTCTGGTCTTTTCATCAAAAATGCTTGAAAGTCCTCTACTTCACCGAATGTCCATTTTCCCCCCTGAAGGATTATGCTCAGTTTTGCTGCATAGGTGATTCTTGGTTGTAATCCTGTCACCTTTGACCTCTAAAATATTATATTCCAAACCCTGCAGTCCCTTAATGTAGAAGCTGCTAAATCTTATGCTATCCTGAATGTGTTTCCACAATACTTGAAGTGTTTCCTTCTGGCTGCTTGCAATATTTTTTCTTGACCTGGGAACTCTGGAATTTGGCTACAATACTCCTAGGAGTTTTCCTTTGGCCATCTCTTTCATGAGATGATTGGTGGATTCTTTCAATTTCCATTTTGCCCTCTGGTTCTAAAATATCAGGGCAGTGTTCCTTGATAATTTCTTGAAAGATGATGTCTAGGCTCTTTTTTTGAGAATAAAATTAAGGGGTGAGAGAGGATTATACTGGGAGAAGGAGAAAGGGAGAGGTACAATGGGGTAAATTATCTCACATAAAACAGATAAGAAAAAGCTTTTACAGTGGAGGGGAAATGGGGGAAGGTGAGAGGGAATGAGTGAATCTTATTCTCATTGGATTCGGCTTAAAGATAGAATAATATACACAATCAATTGGGTATGGAAATCTATCTTACCCTACAGGAAAATAGGGGGTGAAGGGGACAAGAGAGCAGGAGGATGATAGAGGGGATAGCAGATTGTGGGAGGGGTAATCAGAAGCAAACACTTCTAAGGAAGGACAGGGTCAAAAGAGAGAATAGAATAAATGGGGGGTGGAATATGGTGAAGGGAAATATACTTAGTTTTTCACAACATGACTACTCTGAAAGTGTTTTGCATGACTACACACGTATAATCAAGTTGCTTGCCTTCTCAATGAGGGTGGGTGGGGAGGGAGGAAGGGAGAAAATTTGAAACCCAAAGTTTTAAAAACAAATGTTAAAAAAATATTTTCACATGCAACTGGGAAATAAGATATACAGGAAATGAGGTATAGAAATCTATCCTGCCCTACAGGAAAATTGAAGGGGAAGGAGATAAGGGAAAGAGGGGGGAGATAGAAGGGAGATCAGATTAGGGAAAAGGGTATTCAGAACACATGCTATCTTGGGGTGGGGGGAGGCATGAGATGGGGAGAAAATTTAGAACTCAAAATCTTGTGGAAGTGAATGTTGAAAACTAAAAATAAATAAATTAATAAAAAAAGAAAGTCAGCATCTACTCTACACCTTATACTGTTAAAGAGTTGGTTAGATAACTGAGTTCATACACCCACTGAGAAAAGTTTTGAACCCAAACATTCTTTTTTATGAGTCTAGGACTACACCCTCCATATCCTGCTGCCTCTCATGTATTGTCTATGTAATTATATTCTCACATTTTGTCACTGATGTTCAGATGAAATCACCCTGAAGCACAGAACTTTTTTCACTTTTTATTTTGTATACCTAGTGTCTGACAGATGGTAGGATCTAACTAAATGCTGGTTGATTGGCTGATTTAGAGGACATCATTGTCTAGAAATAATAGTATATAAATATTAAGTAGAAGTCACTGGAGAAACTCACATATGATATGTGGGAGCAGGACACACTATAAAGGCAACTTGGAATTATAATGGAGACCCAAATTGGAAGATTTCCACAAAGAAATATATGGGTGAAAAATTACAATGGTGATGATGATGATGATAATAATGAGAGTTAACATTTATTTCTCAAGTTAAGGTGCATAAAACACTTTTCATAAGTTATTAAAATTGAACCTCAAGACAATTCTGTGGTGTCACTGCTATTATTATCCTGAATTTATATATGAAACATCTTAGTTAGAGAGAGATTGTTTCTTACCTAAAATCAACAT
Organism: Vombatus ursinus; assembly: GCF_900497805.2. Lineage (NCBI taxonomy): Eukaryota > Metazoa > Chordata > Mammalia > Diprotodontia > Vombatidae > Vombatus > Vombatus ursinus. The sequence goes on along the minus strand of NW_020954615.1, from coordinate 11,125,372 downwards.
CTCACAAGTCTGTGATATAGAATTTGAACTCTGTTCTTCCTGACTTCCCTTCTTATAGTCTAGGTACTACATTATTTAGATGAATAAGGTTAATTTTTAATATGATGAGAAAGAGTTAAGACACTGTATATTCTACTGTCAACCTTCTGATGTCAAAGGAATCATGTTACAGTTTTTGTTGCACCCCCATTGACAAATGTACATGAATAAGAGTCACTCAGAATAAGCAGTCAAGGATAGGTTAAGGACTACATGCATGGAAAGAACACCCACATGGTTGAAATCACAGATCCAATAGCTTGCATGTGTATCTATTCAATTACTACTGTATTGTTTTTGCAAAATATTCCCTAGTTTGTGATGATATTTGAGTAGGGAAGGGAAGTAAAAGGAAAAAAAAACATTGGTTTCCATCTTTGACTTTCTGTGATAAGGAAGGAGAAATGAAAGAATTGTTTCTCAGCATTGAAGATGCTAAGAAATATTTTAAAGCATGCCTGGTGATCTCACAAACTACAAATCAGAAAGAAATGTTAATGTGATTTTCTTCTTTCTACAAATGCAATAGCAAAAATGACAGCACCACTTAAACATTTCTTCTCAAAAATAAGCACTATGGATAAAAAAAGTATCTAATATGGGAAAAAAAAAGCAGGTCAGCCAAAGAATGTCTGATGTGACCAAGAATAATAATTCAACTCAGATTCAATTCTTCTCCTCTTGGATTCCCTCACTTCCTTTAAAGCTCAGCTTGGCCCAAACATCATCTCCTATGAGTCTGTTCCAGATTCCCCTAGCTGCTAATGTACCTCCTTCAAATTACTCTGTATTGATTTTGTATAAAGGTTAGGGTATAGATCTGTGATGCTATTGGTATGTGGTTCTCCTAAATGATGAAATTCCCACCACCAATGCAGGCTGCCACCTTCTCTGTGACTTATAGTCCTAGAAATTGGCTTGGGGCACTGAGAGGTTTGGTAACTTGACACAAAATCAGTGTGGGATAATGTGAGTATGTATTTGTATGGAAACTATTTCTTCAAAAATAATACAAACCTCTGAAGGTGAGTGATAATTTTTATTATTGTATCTACAGCACCTAGCACAGCATCTGGTACATAGTGGGTACTTGATAAATGCATTTTAGTTGATATAATTCAATAAATATTTAAATATATCTGATGCAAGGCAATGTTCTAAGTGCTGGAGATTCAAACAAACAAGCAAACAACCCTCACCGGCACATATCAGTTCCTCACTTGGATTATTATAGTAATCAATTGGTCCTAATTAGTTTGCCTGCTTCTCTCTTCTTCAATCCACCTTCCTTACAGTGGCCAAATTGATATGTCAAAAACACAGATCTGACCATGTCATTTACCTGCTAAAACCCAAATCAAAACAAAACAAACAAACAAACAAAAAATCCTTGAAAATCACAAGCGATAGATGTAACAAGTCACAAGATAAATTAGAGAAACTATGAAGTTACCTTTCACTTCCGTGTATAAGGGAATAATTGAGCAAACAAGGGAAAGAGAGAACGACAACATAAAATACACACTGTTGATCACATATTTTAATCTATACAAATCCAAACAGTTAAGCTTAGAATGCAAATTGTTATCTAGAAAAATACATCTTTGCAGTTTGTTTTCCTGATAAATGTCTAATTTCTAACATATAGAAAGAGGTAAATTATTTTTTTTAAAGAATAAACAACATCCACAAAATCTGAAGTGGTAAATATATATATATATATATATATATATTTGTAAATAGGCAATTCTCAATGGAAGAAGCCAAGCCTATCTATAGCCATATGAAAAATGCTCTAAATTACTGCTATTTGGAGAACTGCAAATTAAAGCAACTCTCAGATTCTGCCTCACACCTAAGATACTGGCAACATTGAGCAAAAAGGAAAACGACAAATATTGAAGGAACTGAAATAAAACAGACACATTGACACACTGTTGGTGGAGCTGTGAATTGTTCCTGCTTTTTATAACCAGCAATTGGAACCAGCAATGTGAAACTAAAATCACAAAATGTGCACCAACTTTGTCCCCAAAATATCAT